>NC_083770.1:48192061-48262061 GCF_963514075.1 Conger conger | reverse complement strand
CCCACACAACCACAGACACTCTTCCACTGCACACCCACACAACCACAGACACTCTTCCACTGCACACCCACACAACCACAGACACTCTTCCACTGCACACCCACACAACCACAGACACTCTTCCACTGCACACCCACACAACCACAGACACTCTTCCACTGCACACCCACACAACCACAGACACTCTTCCACTGCTCACCCACACAACCACAGACACTCTTCCACTGCACACCCACACAACCACAGACACTCTTCCACTGCACACCCACACAACCACAGACACTCTTCCACTGCACACCCACACAACCACAGACACTCTTCCACTGCACACCCACACAACCACAGACACTCTTTCACTGCTCACCCACACAACCACAGACACTCTTCCACTGCACACCCACACAACCACAGACACTCTTCCACTGCACACCCACACAACCACAGACACTCTTCCACTGCACACCCACACAACCACAGACACTCTTCCACTGCACACCCACACAACCACAGACACTCTTCCACTGCACACCCACACAACCACAGACACTCTTCTTCCACTGCACACCCACACAACCACAGACACTCTTCCACTGCACACCCACACAACCACAGACACTCTTCCACTGCACACCCACACAACCACAGACACTCTTCCACTGCACACCCACACAACCACAGACACTCTTCCACTGCACACCCACACAACCACAGACACTCTTCCACTGCACACCCACACAACCACAGACACTCTTCCACTGCACACCCACACAACCACAGACACTCTTCTACTGTTCACCCACACAACCACAGACACTCTTCCACTGCACACCCACACAACCACAGACACTCTTCCACTGCACACCCACACAACCACAGACACTCTTCCACTGCACACCCACACAACCACAGACACTCTTTCACTGCTCACCCACACAACCACAGACACTCTTCCACTGCACACCCACACAACCACAGACACTCTTCCACTGCTCACCCACACAACCACAGACACTCTTCCACTGCACACCCACACAACCACAGACACTCTTCCACTGCACACCCACACAACCACAGACACTCTTCCACTGCACACCCACACAACCACAGACACTCTTCCACTGCACACCCACACAACCACAGACACTCTTCCACTGCACATCCACACAACCACAGACACTCTTCCACTGCACACCCACACAACCACAGACACTCTTTCACTGCTCACCCACACAACCACAGACACTCTTTCACTGCTCACCCACACAACCACAGACACTCTTCCACTGCACACCCACACAACCACAGACACTCTTCCACTGTTCACCCACACAACCACAGACACTCTTCCACTGCACACCCACACAACCACAGACACTCTTCCACTGCTCACCCACACAACCACAGACACTCTTCCACTGCTCACCCACACAACCACAGACACTCCTTCACTGGAGAAAGAAATCTGTCATCCATTTCCTGCCTTTCTGCTGAGGAGTAGGCTCTTTCAGGGACACAGAGCACTTTCACCAACCATGCCAGCCCCCCACCCCGCACCTTTAGATTGGCAGTCATGCAGTCTTTAGATTGGCAGTCTGGACTCCACACGGCACCGAAGCTCCACACAATTAATTTGTTCCCGGGTCTGACAACCCTGCTAGCCCTAGGTGAGGACCTAACTCACCAACCCGAGACCAGCCAAAGGGATCTTTGTGGTACAGAATTCATCATTTTTGTTTCATCATTTGTGTTGCTCCGTGGTCTTTCCGAGAAGGACACGCACACAGAATGCGTTCTTTGTTTTTTTTGTCTTGAGGCACAAGCGTGACACGAAATAGTGTAGCATCTGCACTGCGAGTATTTCTTCTTAATCGTTTCCCAGAATTCCTTATTGCCTCCACCAATGCCAAGCTCTCACACACAGATTTCCACAGAAAGACATCTCATGGACTGACGCAGAATGTTATAATAATAACATAATAATTGAACTTTTGACTGGATTACACAACACATGTGTTCCTGTTCAACACTCCCAGAGTTCTGCTTTCTAGACTTTCCACTTTTGGAAAGAATCAGATCTTTATCCATGTACCCCAAATCTCTTTTTAACTTGCTTATTCAAAAGGCATAAACTACCAGGAGCATAATTATAAAATAAAGAGTTTCAAAACATTTAATCATAGTCAAGCCAATGTCCTTGCTGTAACCTTAAACTTATGTATGACAAAGTTTCTCAAAGGGCCTCGAGCCCCAGATGTAATTACTGAAACACGCATACGCGTCATACTTCCGCCCGCACTGGGGTGACTTGCGGAGCAGAATCGCAGGCAGCAATTTCATCGTAGAAACACCGCTTAGTAACGGAAAGGAGGTTTTTTTAAACCAAAGGAAGGCTAAAGACATGGAATTTTAATCCAGACTGAGATGCTCTCAGCACAATTCCGATTCCTGATTCCGGGACACGCGGTTTGGAAATTTCGCTCCATGATTTCACACCTCAGTGGCCAATATCCTGGCGTGAGGTTCTTCCACGGGACAGGGCCCCGGCAGTAACAGGCTTGTAGAGGTTTAGCACGGTTAGCCATTTCAGCGCTCAGTGCTGTAGGCAAGGAGCGCAGTTTAGAAAAGGTATCGCCACAGGGACCAAGCCATTCCTAAAAGAAGGAACATCACAAGGATTAAAGACGGAATCGCCTCCAGCCGAGTTTCTTTTCATATCGTAGTACAACAGATATATTTTGCATTTCCAAGGAAACTGTTAAAGGTCATTTTTGCCTTTGAAACTCCATCGCTGTGATATGCCTCCTTTGAAGAGACCCCTGCCATTTCTGGCCTACCCTCGCGCTATGTAAATGTCTGAGCGATATGAATGTATTCATTGTGACGGAACAAAATGTCTCTAATTAGCATTCATCCCCGCTTCTCTCTTCCCACCCACGCGGGATAATCCATTACGGCCGTCGAACGGGGTTCTGCTCGGCTGAACACCGACCAGATGGGCACGGACCCGGCCAGGAGCTGAAACCCGCAGGCCACAGCCTTCAGAACACCGAACACCATTCAGAACATCATTACACTTTAGAGACGTGCTCCATTACACTGCCAACTGGCCGCAGCCCGTATCTCTGCTGGGTCCCGGATATATATTTTTTAAACATTCTGTGTTTTGCTCATTTAAATAACGTGAATATGAACAGAAGAACACAGGGGGAAAGGACCAGTGACTGCATCAGAGGGGATCTTTTTAATGGAACGGTCACCGTACTGATTCCAAACACAAAAACAGCACCGCAGGAGACAAATGAGAGTTCACAGGCCTGAGAAAAGTGCCAAATAAAATAAAATGGTAAAAAAAAAAAACTGAAATACACTTTACCACCTACCTGCTTTGCATCATTGCAAACTTTGAACATGCATATGAACTGTAGTTACAATTACAATCAAATACAAACAAAATGAGAACTCTGTGACACATTGAAAATGGCAGCCCATTTTATAAACACATGCAGGTACAATTTTTAACATGTCAGTTTTTAACATCATGTACTGTTCGGTCAATCAGAAGAACTACAGAAATAGTAACTTATTTTGAAACTTCACCACCTAGACTGTGTATTGACAACTGAGTAATATTCGTGATATAGTGCATTTTTAAAGATAAAAAACACAATTTACTGACTGTCACGTGTGGTATATGGAAATAGAAGCCGTGATTAAAGTTTAATTGGAACATAAAGTTTAATCTCAACATTTAATTGGAAACACATCCCTCATGCAAAAATGCCAAACTTGACAGCTATAATATCTTCTCACAGGCCTGTATGAGTAAATATTCATGACAAGGCCACTATTGGGGAAATGCCATTTTAATTGAGGCAAATAAATAAAGAGAAAACCAGACACAATCTCCACCGTCATTCCCTTATCTTCTGAACTGCAGAAAATCAGGCAGCTTCCTGCTCTTCAAACTCTCTCCAAGTTATTGTGTCTGCTGTAAAATTTAACGTTTTAGGTGATAAATCCTGTTGTCTCTTTTTTGTGTCTGGATTATGCAATTGAAGGAAGGAATAGATATTCATTAAATAATAAAAAGCAATATATCTTAATGCAATCATTATATTGCCAATTAGCATAGGGCAACTGGAATTTTTTCTGCATCTCCTAAATTTTATAGTCCTCCTACTGTTATTAGTCTAATTAGTCGAATCAACTATAAGTCGCTTTGAATAAAAGCATCAGCTAAATATGAATATATATACTGTGCATACATGCACTGCATCCTCAGAGAGGTCAGAGCAAGGGCACTTTAGTAGTGTTGGTGGGCAGTGTGAATATAGGTAGTGTTGGTGGGCAGTGTGAATATAGGTAGTGTTGGTGGGCGCTGTGAATATAGGTAGTGTTGGTGGGCACTGTGAATATAGGTAGTGTTGGGGAGCAGTGTGAATATAGGTAGTGTTGGTGGGCACTGTGAATATAGGTAGTGTTGGTGGGCAGTGTGAATATAGGTAGTGTTGGGGAGCAGTGTGAATATAGGTAGTGTTGGTGGGCTGTGTGAATATAGGTAGTGTTGGTGGGCACTGTGAATATAGGTAGTGTTGGTGGGCAGTGTGAATATAGGTAGTGTTGGTGGGCACTGTGAATATAGGTAGTGTTGGTGGGCACTGTGAATATAGGTAGTGTTGGGGAGCAGTGTGAATATAGGTAGTGTTGGTGGGCAGTGTGAATATAGGTAGTGTTGGTGGGCAGTGTGAATATAAGTAGTGTTGGTGGGCAGTGTGAATATAAGTAGTGTTGGTGGGCAGTGTGAATATAGGTAGTGTTGGGGAGCAGTGTGAATATAGGTAGTGTTGGTGGGCAGTGTGAATATAGGTAGTGTTGGTGGGCAGTGTGAATATAGGTAGTGTTGGTGGGCAGTGTGAATATAGGTAGTGTTGGGGAGCAGTGTGAATATAGGTAGTGTTGGTGGGCTGTGTGAATATAGGTAGTGTTGGTGGGCACTGTGAATATAGGTAGTGTTGGTGGGCAGTGTGAATATAGGTAGTGTTGGTGGGCACTGTGAATATAGGTAGTGTTGGTGGGCACTGTGAATATAGGTAGTGTTGGGGAGCAGTGTGAATATAGGTAGTGTTGGTGGGCAGTGTGAATATAAGTAGTGTTGGTGAGCAATGTGAATATAAGTAGTGTTGGTGGGCAGTGTGAATATAAGTAGTGTTGGTGGGCAGTGTGAATATAGGTAGTGTTGGGGAGCAGTGTGAATATAGGTAGTGTTGGTGGGCAGTGTGAATATAGGTAGTGTTGGTGGGCAGTGTGAATATAGGTAGTGTTGGTGGGCAGTGTGAATATAAGTAGTGTTGGTGGGCAGTGTGAATATAGGTAGTGTTGGTGGGCACTGTGAATATAGGTAGTGTTTGGGAGCAGTGTGAATATAGGTAGTGTTGGTGGGCAGTGTGAATATAGGTAGTGTTGGTGAGCAGTGTGAATACAGGTAGTGTTGGTGGACACTGTTGATGTAACACCAGTTGCTGGCACAGAACTGGAATGTACCCTCCTGGCCAAGCAGGGGAACAGGCCACCAACCTTCTGCTTGTCAGCCCACCTCTGTACCTCTCAGTCACCCCTACGCACCATTGCCATTTACAGGGATAGTAATAGTCTGTTGTCTAGCACATTGGAATTGAACTGAAACAATGAAAATGAGGCACAGTGCAGATTATCAGCTTCACTCTGAAAGAACTGGCATCCATTTTAAACTGGCATCCATATTAAAGCTGAGCAGTCTGCACTTTAACCTCATATTCAGTGTATCATTTAAAATCCAATGTGCCGGAGAACAAAACCACAAAACATCCCACATAACATGACAAACCAGGTCACTGACCTGATACTTACAGACTGCACTGTATAAGACTGTATTTCACATCTCTGTTCTATTAAGGTAACAGCATAAATACTGGGCAATAACTTACTTTAAGCTCTGCATTTAACAAGATCGATTCGTGGCCATAATCCATCTTCCTACTTGACATTTTTTATGTCATTCCCATTACAACATAAAACAATGTCTCATCCTCCAATCCCAATTACGACGTTTCATTTACAGATGGCATTAGCGCCTATAACCTACAGCTTTAAGGAAATGAGTCATCAGTCACAGAGTCATACCCAGTCAGTAGTTGAGTAAAATGTGAAGATTACAGTATATATATTTTTTTAAGAAAAACTGCTTCTTCAAATTCTGATTTTGACAGTCATGCCCACATTCAGGCGGGGAAATCGGTAGCCTTGAGCACAGAGAAATTCTTCTCACTCAGCGTACAGATTTTGTGGTTGGGAGAGGAGTGGCAGTGTGTTGGAAACATTTCCCTCCAGGTAGCAGAGGGGTGACCGACTCCTAAATGAACAAGCACACAGCAGGATACGTGCAGTGAGGCCTGATTGAGGTTAAAGTGTTGAAACAGAACAGAGAGTCTGTGGTCGCTGGACGTGCACTACAATGAGAGTATCGCCATCTGTACTTCTTTACAGCAAGCCGGCTAGTTCACCATCAATTCTATTTAGTCATTTCACAAACATCATAGTCACTGATGCACAACTAAACAAAACATCAGCAACAGCGCCATACTCTTCACATTAGAGACCTCACTAAATAATTTACATTGCATTACATTCGTGGAATTTGGCAGACGCTCTCATCCAGAGCGACGTACAGTCGATTAGGCTAAGCAACTCCCCTGGAGCAATGTGGGGTTAAGGGCCTTGCTCAAGGGACCAAAGGCTGTGCGGATCTTATTGTGGCTACACTGGGGATCGAACCACTGACCTTGCGGGTCCCAGTCATGTACCTTGCCCACTACGCTACAGGCCGCCCCACTAAATATTGGAAGAATTTCAATAAAGGATGAATTCTAGAAAGTACTGGAATAAAGGTTTCAGTGTCACACTCACCTGCGCATAATTTGAGAAATGTTCAAAATATTGGTTGAAATGAATATTGTCGCATTGTCCACGCATTGGACACGACACATATTCATACATTTTTATATACACTCAGTGAGCACTTTACTAGGTATTTATTAGATGTCTACTGCTGTAGCCTCTCCACCTACAGCTATGGTGTGTTGTGTACTCAGAGATGCTCTTCTGCACACCACTCTGTGGTTATTTGCATTACTGTCACCTTCCTGTCAGCTTTGACCAGTCTGGCTATTCTCCTCTGACCTCTCTCATTAACAAGGCGTTTCTGTCCGCAGAACTGCTGCTCACTGGATTTTTGTTTTTTGTACCATTCTTTGCATAGTGTGCATGAAAATCCCAGGAGATCAGTAGTTTCTGAGATACTCAAACCACCCCGTCTGCCACCAACAATCATTCCACGGTCAAAGTCAATTAGATCACATTTTTTCACCATTCTGATGGTAGATGTGAACATTACCTGAAGCTCCTGACCCGTATCTACATGACTGTACACATTGCACTGCTGCCACACAATTAGCTGATTAGATAATCACATTAATAAAAAGGTGTAATAAAGTAATAATGTTCCTAATAAAGTGCTCGGTGAGTGTATAATTCCTCTCAGCACAGTAAGCTGACTTTTCCCTCGGCTTAAAGACCTCCAGGTCCTCCACCTTTAATGTGAGGACATTTTGGCACACACTGTAAAAACCCTCCACTACAGATCCCTTTCTTTACGGCCGCTGTCAGAAAAGAACAGCGGTGTTATTTTTATTCTTCAGACTGTACACTGCCGAAGGCAAAGTTACATGTTCATATAATACGACTGGAAAGGTGTTGAGGCATGGTTTCACATTTCAGGATACAAGCTGCCAACAAAGGACTTAATAACATACCTTATTAGAATAAAAAAATATGTGATTTTACAGAAGTGAAAGGAAGCTAAGCCTGATTAATTCTGCCATTCTCCGCCAGTGAGCGTAGAGCGCGAAGAGCAGGCCGGCTGGATTAAGATCCTTAGAGACGCTGAAAGGGTTCGAGAGGCCGCGGTTACTCCCGGCGGGGACAGCGGCAAGGCAAAAGCAGAATAACGTTATTATTCACTGACAGACGGCTGTGTGGAGAGAGAGAGAGAAAAAAGCAGGAACTTCGGCAGAGTTATTTATAACGCGGCGTTCGCACGCAGCCAGACAGGAATCGATGGAGGACGAGCGCATCGCGCCCGGCGTGGGCCGGCGCACTTTAGCGGCGTGTGCGATCTCCTCCGGCGGAAACAGGACAGCTGTCCACCCCCACCGCCCCCCCCCACCCCCCACCCCCCGCCGTTTCACATCACAGCCATCACGCGTCACCCCGGCAGTGATTAACATATCACCGGCCTCTCATCGGTCTGGCAGACGAGGCTCTAATGGATGTGATGAGGCGGGCGCCCAGGGTCCCTGCCGCTCCCCCCCCCTCCCCACCCACCCACCCCCCGCCCGCCCTATTGGCCGTCTCCCGCGTTTCCCTGGAGACCCGCCCCCCCCCCCCCCCCCGGGTTCACTCGGCGCTTCAACACCTCATCCATTTTTAAAAGCGCTCGCCGCAACGGAGAGAGGATAAACGGCCGCAGATCACTGCGAGGCGGAGACGCGGCGGCCCAGTTTATTGGGGAACGCGAGCCTCCGCCCTGGATTTCAGGGGGAGGGCGGCGAGTGGCGGAGAGCAGCTCTGATTCGGCACTCGCGCGGCTGCCCTCCGATTACGGGGGCCCGGCGGGGAGACATTCTCACGCCTGAAATAATGACTTTGAGGCGGGGTGAGGCGTGTCCGGTCGTACGGGCCACGAGGGAGCGGAGCCAGTTTTGAGGAGAGTTGAACAATTTTCAACCTTTTGCAGCACAACCCCGGACCACAAACAATCCCCCCCGAGGTGAAAAGCCTGTCTCTGTGAATCAAAAAGAATGCTGCAATTTTAGCAGCCCTGCTCTCACCCTTATTGCAACCCACGCTACCCAACCCCCAACACGCAGAGGGCCACGCGCGTGTACGCAGGCTTTCATCCTACCAAACGAATGCTGCCTTAATCGAGTCCAATTACTCATTCAGCCCGATGCATTTAACTGCATTAAAGCGCAGAAATAAGCAACAGCCGTTATTCAGACAACACAAATTACACATTTCACTTTATATACATTATATGCAAACCGACACAATTAAGTGAATAATTGATATAATTATATAATGAAGATCTGAGGCTGGAATAAAAACCTGCATACACACGGCCCTCCACAGCGCTGAGCTCGAGACCGCTGCTGTAGCCAGATGAAGTGAAGAACAGTAGTCTGTAGGCAGTTGTTCACGACAGATTGATCTGCCTGATCATGCACAGATCTGGTACGGGCACAGTGTACTCTGTTGATGAGAACGGCCATTTCCCCATGAACAGAGCGCTCTGCCGAGACATTCCTCCGTCCTTCCCGCTCCGTTATTTACCTTTCGTGGCCCTGTACCGTCGCTCAGCGGCAGGTCTTCGCACGTCCGTGTCTCTGTGCAGAACTGGAACTCCACGTCCGCCAGATCAAAGACGCAATAAAGTCATAATATCGTAATCTGGAGGGCGTGCGGCCGACATGCCCATATGAGCCCGGGGGAAACGGGCTCCCCCTGCTTCGCGCGGCTTTCTGGGAGATGACCTTGAGGAATCGCACAAATGAAGCATGCTCCCCGAGGTATGCGCAAATCAGTCACCGGCAGACAGCAGCACAGATCCGCCTTGG
Source organism: Conger conger (assembly GCF_963514075.1). Classification (NCBI taxonomy): domain Eukaryota; kingdom Metazoa; phylum Chordata; class Actinopteri; order Anguilliformes; family Congridae; genus Conger; species Conger conger. The sequence continues at coordinate 48,252,351 of NC_083770.1, read as the reverse complement.
CTTACTCTTCCAGGCCAGGGACGTGTCGCTGGGTTGTTATTCACGGGTGTGGAAATGTTGACGCTGGCTGATCAGTCCTCAGTGAGCATAACAAAGCCATCTCTTTTTCTTTTTTGCTTATCATTTATCATGTGCTACAACCAATGCGTTTTCTGCAGACAAGAATGTGCCATATTTCTATTTTTTTTTTTTTTTTTTTTTATCTTGCCCAAGATACTTTAGGGGCATTATGTTTGTGAATAATGCAATAGGTGGGCAGAGTGACAGACTTTGTGACGCTAAGCCGGCAGCACTTTGGCAGTTTGCCCATCATTTGAATGTTTGATGCATCTCTCCTTTTGAAATTTGCTGTGGACTGCAGTGCAAAGTAACACAGCTTTTTTTGAGGCAGCGCAGGGAGAAATGAAAAGAATGGAATCTGTAGGAGAATTTGACTTTGCCCGGATCGATACCAGCGAGAAATTGCCAATTTAACACCAAGAGGCCAGAAAATAAAATGGACTGAAATAGTCCTCGATGAAATGCGTAGTGCCTCCGCAAACAGCCATTGGTGGCCTAACACAAACAGTATTCCTTTCCTTCAGTTTGAACTAATGGCTTGATTAGTATTATAGATCCGGATCAAACCACACCTTGCAGGAAAGAGAGGCAGCAGAAAAAAGCATTCATATTTCTTGAATCATTAGCAGGAGCTGTTATCCCTCAATTAAAATGTAATTTAGACAAAGTAATTTTGTCAGCAGGCCATGGCACACAATCCCTTTAGTGAATTACTGCAGTCACCATCTGTAAAGGCAGTGTTCTTTCCCCCTCCCTTGGTATTCAAACCAGGATTGCTGATAGCCTTTTGTATGGGTGATTATTCATTATTCAGCCTTTTATCAACATGTAGCGCTCGACAACATTGCCCAATTATGCTAATATTAGTCAGTGTGTGTGTGTGTGTGTGTGTGTGTGAGAGAGAGAGAGAGAGAGAGAGAGAGAGAGAGAGAAGCACTTATTGTTACCTTAGCTCATAAGTCATGTTCATTATAGCTAGGAGAAGCCTTTTTTTCAACATCAATAGTTCCAGACAGATTTTATACATTTGGCTCAATAGTCTCTACATCAGCACTTTTTTCTACAAGCTTGTCACCTTTGTCCTTAATCACCAATAAAACAGCAAAATACAATTTTTACATTCAGGATGGTTCATCTGCCTGAAATGCAGCACATCCATTATTTACTGTGTCGTCAAGATCCACGGTCATTATAACCGCTAAAATGCATATTTCACAGATGATAATAAGCCATTATGTCCATTAATTTGTCCATTAATCTCACATATGGCCAATGCATCAGTCATGGGCTGTTAATGTGAGCAAACTGCAGGTCACGGCTATAACAGTGTGTCACAGGAACAGCCAGCAAACCACCGCACTGCCCGCCGCCAGAAGGGGGGGGGGGCCTTGGTTAGCACTTGGATGGACGCCCAGGGGACATTAAGTTGGGGCCAAAAATGGCGACTGTGGGGGGGGGAATTTTTTCCCTCTGGCCCAAGCTAAAAACCAATATGCCACTGCAGTGATAGGGACACTGGACTGTGGGAGGGGTTAAACCGGGGTCCTGATGCGCTACGGTCATTAAACATTTACCATAAGGATTCCTGGGTCCTCTGGTGTCCTGGCAGAAATGTTCAACCCATTCTCTCCTTATTACGCTAGCTAATTTTACTCCGGGTGAACGGACAATGGCTCTCCCTCTCCGTGAGGAGTCGTGAGATTCCTGGATCGGGCTGGTTGTCCTTCACCGTACAGTGCTTCAAGGTTACGAAAAATGTGATGTAAATTCATAAGTATTTAAGCAGTAGTATTTTTAAGTGGTAGTATTCACACTATAGGTATTTTTCTTTGTCCTGCTAAGTGCAATATGGTAAATGCTATAGCTACTATAAGGGTAATTTTCTTAATTGATTCCAGGTTGATTCCTGGTTGACGGTGTGTGTTAGCATGGATACAGAAAGGGCACTTTTCCCTAATGCTACATATGTCTAGAACTGTATTGCACGAGTAGTTTTTCCCCCATAATCCTGTGTTTACCCCCCAGACAGGAGTATGCAGCTGGAGTGGAGTCACAGGGAGCCCACGGGGCCAGCTGATCTTTCGTGTCATTCAGAGCTTAAACAATCTGTCCAAAAAGTCCAGTACACACTTAAGTCACCTTAAGTTATTCGGATCTGAACTGGTTGCTAATTCTGTGATTGAAAAAAAAAAGATTTTAAAAAAGTACTTTCCGGGACCGGGGTTGCAGAACCATGGCTCCAGCGCGCTCTGGACCCGGTCCACCCGAGCATCCACACAACCCCCCCCTCGCATTGTTCTGAGCTCTTGGACACGCAGGGTTGTGGCTCAGAGCCCCTGGCTGGGAGTCGGTGTGCGAGAAACAGATGCTGCGGTTAATTAGGAATGTGCTGCCTTGCCCTTTTCAATTGGCCATAAATCTCTTCCCAGCATGCACTCTCTCCAGTGCCCAGCAGCCTACAAATCCGCTCACCTAATGGTCTGCTCAACGCACAAAACAGTGTGGCTTCACGGGGAAATATAATATCATCATTCAGCCCCTTAGCTGACAGATAATCTGCAGGAAGTGTGAAAACATGGGTAGACTGCAGCAGCAAACTGCCTTATTAGCACACCCTGGGACAACTTTTTCTTCTTTGATGGCCCATACTTGTACAATCAGGCAATGCTCTTTCTTTCTTATGCTTATTTTGTGGCGGATTTGTGTTCATTTGGACCATGTATACAGCGTACAGCGCAGGGGTGGGGAACTCCATGACTGCAGGGCTGTGTCCGTTTCTGGGTTTTGCTCTTAAGTGCTTAATTAACCCAAATAATTTTACACGATGAGAAATTCTAGTCATTCCCCATCGTCTCCGTTCCTGCCTCCCTGCACGAGAAGTTAAACTGGGGCAAAAAAAAAAGAAAGAAATTCAACTGCTGGTGAAATCCACAGCTAAACTGCCGTTGGCTTATACAGCTAATTGAGCCATGGAGACAGGAGAAATCAGAAACCAGAAACCAGAAACCAGAAACCAGAAACAGAAACAGAAATAGACGAGGGCCTCAAAGGACCAGGACTCCCCATAGATGCATCAATAACGGGGAGGGGGGAACTCCAGGCCTGGGGGGGGTGCAGTGCCTGCTGGAATTTGAGGCTTCCTTTCAATCAGCATTCAGATAAGACCTCGACAAAAAAAAGGTGTGCGGACCCTTTAGCCAATCAAATGGCTGGATTTAATCACTTGCGCGGAAAGCCATTGAAAGCCAGCAGACGCTGCAGTCCTCCAGGACCCGGGCTTGACACCCCTGATCCACAAGCGTGCCCCCCCACAACTCAATCAGCCATCTGCTCCGAGCAGAGGAACGCACCGGCGCTTCTGTCCCTGCGATCTGGCAGACTACGCGTGTCGCTAACGCAGCTCACAATCACCCGCGCGGCTAACGAGAGACGGCGCGTTACAAACGGCCCCGCGCACGACACAGTCTCAGCCAGCGCAGGCAAATCCTTCCGTCATTTGTTAAAGGCAAAATCTGTCACTCTGAATCTCCCAATAGTAGTTGAGGAAATCTTCAACTACGCCTCATTAGGGGGCAGATTACAATGGCGGCCATCTTAGCAAGTATTTGTCTTACAGTATATTTCCACTTAAAATCTTATTCGCGTTACTTTACACTAAATAGCACAAACATTTTGCCAATGAGGTGAGACAGTTTTATTTATTTCATAATTTGCCAATAGGGTAAGAAAATGACACTTGCCAAGCCAAAAACTAATAAGTGTGCCATGCCCATTGTCCAAACATTGTCCACATAATAATTATAAAAGCAATGTGCACAAATGAAGTCGCCCTTAAGACAGAATAATAAGCAATGACTTTCATTGCTCTGCCCTTTTCTCATTTCAGTGATCAAAGGACAAAGAGTGCGTCCATGGCAACCAGCCTTGGTCCTCCAGGCTGCAGTTGAATGGACCTCAGCTCAGAAAGACTGAAGAGCCTTTGAAACCTTTGCAGGAGTTTAGAACATGAGATGGGGGGGGGGGGGGGGGTGGAGAAAAATGCATGTCTGTCAAACCTTGTTTTGGGGGGGGGGGGGGGGGGGGGGTGCATATGGTGCAACAAATCCAGCCATAGGAGGGCTGGCAGTGCGGAAGGGGGAAAGGGGGAATGGAGTGGAGTGAATGCCCGCATTAGATCTCCCGGCACCCAGCGACTTCTGCCGTGCAAGTGCAGGCCCACCTGCAGACTTCGCTCCAGACGGCTCCCTCCCTGTCAGTCACCCCGGCGGAGAGCGGTGATTTGTGCCCGGTCCCGCGGGGGGCGGGGCCACGGTGCGGTGGCTTGAGCCGTGTTTTTAAACGAGGCGCCCGGCTTTAGTGGCTCTCCACATCCACCCATAGAAGTCCGGCCTGCCACAACGCTGAGGCAGCATACAAACTGAAGACTCCTCCTGGCTCACTGTGATTGGCTCAGAGGCAAAGCACGCTGTGGTGGGTTTCTATCGCTCTTTCTTACTTCCTCTCTCTCACCATGTGTCTCTCTGTCTCTCTCTCTTCATGTGTCTCCCTCTCTGGCTCCATGTTTCTCTCTTTCTTACTCCACCTCTCTCTCTCACCATGTGTCTCTCTGTCTCTCTCTCTCTTCATGTGTCTCCCTCTCTGGCTCCATGTTTCTCTCTTTCTTACTCTACCTCTCTCTCTCTCCAAGTGTCTCTCTGTCTCTCTCTCTCCCTCTTTATCTCTCCATGTGTCTCTCTGTCTCTCTCTCTCCCTCTCTATCTCTCTCTCTCCATGTGTCTCTCTGTCTGTCTCCCTCCCTCTCTCTCTCTCTCTCTCATTAGTAATGCCCACTGAGCACGTGCCCTTGGGGTTTGTGGTCCACAGTAATCACACTTACTTACAAACTGTCACTGTGCAAGACTGCCATTCTGTGCAGGGATTCTCAGGGCAACACCGCGGCACCAAAAAGCAACACATGAAAAATAAATAAATAAAAACTATGGGACTGAAGAATACACCCTGTAGAACATTCCTTTGTTCCTTACCCAGGGAGGTGAAGAGACAAGATGCTGTTATTGAGTAGAACGTGACATCCGTCCTGGGGTATGCTCCACAAAGCAGGGTTACTGAGTTTGGCGGAAAAGCGCACAAAAGCCAGAACAGCTCTTCTTCCTTCAGACGTTATTCACCTGTGTGTGAATAATCACTGATCACATTATCTGAGCACAGGAAATGGAGGCAGCCCAGCACAGCCTGTGGTCTCCAGTTTAGCCAGAAGATCATTCATAGACCATGAGCCAGCTACTCCAACCACATGCACCCAGGAAGGCTAGCTAACACTGACTATGAATGTGAACGGTTGAAACTCAGAACAGACGCGATGACCGCGCAGCACTTCACGAAGACTGATAATGGCGATGGCAATAAGATGTGAACACGCGGAAGGAGCACTTGCTAAATCCGGACATAAGAACAACTTAAACGGCAAGAACGGCTATGCACTTGACTGAGAAAACTATGCATTGGCTACCTGGCAACAAAATAACATGGATAAAAGTTATGTGGCACTGCCTGTCTGTTTAACACTAAGCATTATGGGTATGTACAGATGAACGAGAATAGGGGCTGTGCTAACTGACCCTATGAGACCGTTAGGCTCATACAAGGCTTGCAGAATCAGTGCTCCAATACTGCAATAGGATCATTAAGAGTTAATGATCTGACTGGTTTTGCAGGCTTGAACTATTAAAAACAGACAAGGCATTCAGCCGTTGACGTCCCTGACATTTTACCCATACATCATAATATGTCTTAAGCGAACATGAATGAAAACAAATCCTCAAGCTATTCACCTAGTCAGTGCTTTGGATGCCCTGGAGACATCAGAAGATGACTTTTAAGGAGGTGACTCAGCTGCACGCTTCTGTAACTCGATGCCTGGAAGACAGAGCAGAGGAATGTAGGGACAGTAAGATCTTCCTGTCCAATAACAGCATCATGCACTATAATATATGGCAGTTTACCTCATAACTTCCATCCAGAGTCCAGAATTTCAAGTGGATACTCCACTCAACTGAGAGATAGTCTTCTACACTATATGCAATGCTGCCATGCAAAAAACATGATGTCACTATACTATACTACTATACAGTAGCATGCACTCACATAAACATACACAAAATCACACTATCCATCTCTCTCTCTCTCTCTCTCTCTCGCTCGCTCGCTCGCTCACACACACACACATCACAATTTTTCTTCCTCATGAGCCTCTCATTCTGTTGTATTTGTTCTATTTTTCATCTTGTGAAAACAGAGAGTGCAACGCAGACACCCTTCACCCCAGAGACCTTTTCCCGCTCATAGCCGGCAGAAGGGGTTTATGGGAAAATGTACACAACGTGGCTATCAATGCTCCACTGAGCTCCTGATAACTTCACTTCACAAACGTTTTTTATGTTGGTTAAGTGACGTTTTTCTTGACCTTTACAGTCAGAACCTGCAGCAATAATAATGCTGTACTCGGGGAAAAACTGTGTTTATCAGCTAAATACAAGCCTGGCACACATGAGGTGGGAAGGCTGGGCTACTTAACAGCAGGTACAATCACGTTCCCTTGCCCTCTGTTACTAATTCCGTAGCTACTGTTTTTCCCTTGTATTCATATTCTTTGCGAACTTCAAACTGGTGTTCTCAGCACGAACCTGCTTTGTATGCTCCGCACTTTATGGAACAGCATGGCAACGTTGGCTGTTGTTTTACTCGAGAAGGATTCCTCGTGTTCCTTGCCATGGTTAATTACTTAATTCATCCTGATATTATGTTGCCACTGGGTACTGAGAACCAGGGGAATCTACAATGTGGAGGAGAGGTAGGGCTTTATCGACCATGAGACGAACAGCTGGAGAAAACTTAATCTTATTAGCGAAGAGCCCGGGATCGATGGGAACTAAATAAATGGAGCTCCCTGAAAGGGTGTCGGCCTCTCCATCGCCTAAGGCTCCGCCAGTTATAAATTATCACAATAAACCAGTCGATGCAGACTGACTAAGGTAACAGCGTATTGAGCGGGCCGCGCTGTAAACTGCATGCTGGAAGTGGGTATTTATTCTTTTTAAAGAAACACCGACAAAACGTGACCGTGATCCGACTGAAGGACGCGGGAGCGGGGCAGATAGATACGCCGCATCGCATCGTCCATTATGCGGCGCGCTACAGTTGTCCGCGCTCAACGCGGTGTGCCTGCCAATTTTTAAAAATTATTATTCTGACGTGCCACTTGGACGGTGGCTGTTATACAGTGTGCCGGTTTTAGCGGCGAATACTGACGCCTGCAGAGTCTCTGTGAGCCTGTGTTATACAGTCCGATGCCTTCAGACAGATAGCCATTTATGTGCACTCACAGCCGGCACAGCGTGTGAATTCCGCGGCCCTGGACATTTCTTGCCACAAACCTTTTACGTCTTTTACCTTTTACGTGTGTTTTTTCCTCCCAAAAGGCTGTCAGTTTAACATCGTTTTTACACTACAACACTTAATCATCGACGACGTTTTGATGACAGTTCTCTCTGGGATTTGTACCCCCCATGCCCCACCTCAGGGGCGAGTGGGATTCTCTTAATACACCTGGTCACCCAAAGAGCACCAAGCAGCGGGGAAAGGTACCCCCACCATAAATCAACCTCGCCCCAGAGCTAGGCAAGGAACAGAACAGCTGTTGCTACTGTATAGCCATATGGGCTCAAGTTTTTGCAAAAACATTGCATGTGTTGTTCACCACGTCTTGGTTGGTTGCACAGTTACAGTAATACAGCAAAGAGGTGAAAGTTGGCCGGTGGATATGAGCCATAGTCGAGCTTCACAGTCAAATCTCACCTTGAATTCAATTAATTTGTGAATTGACTGTAAACTCCCACAATGGCTGTTCAGCGTAGTTACCGTCTATTACCTGCCAATCACGAGTATGCCTGTATACCGACTTGAGCGGAAAGGGTCAGCGAGCCACGATGTAAACACGCAGCGGGATGCGAGAGAGGAAATTGAATTTGTCATTCCAGTGTGAAGTGGAGGAAATTACTTACAGTATTGACGTATCTATTTGTCAAGCTAAATATACTTCACATACCTGAGTCGCTGAAGAACTCCTGGTCAAGGTGAATTTATATACCGTATGTTTTACCCCAATCATAATAATAATCGCAACAACAACAACAACAACAACAATAATAATAATAATAATAATAATAATAATAATAATAATAATAATACCAAAGAAGATCATTACCATAATTATAATAATATAAACAGATTTTTATTTAAAAAACCTCAATACATCAACAGATGTCAGACTCTCATCCTACAATATCATTATTCTTAAAAATATATATATAGATTCTTTAAATTCTTTTATCATTTCTTTAAAATCAGATGCTTAGGCCAACCTGCCACCTGGTGGTTGTATATGTAACTGCTCCCAAGTTTCTTCTCTTTTTTTAAAGAAGATAAGAATACGTATATACTTTATTGAAACCCGTGGGGTAATTTGTCCTCTGCATCGGACCCATCCTAGATACTTAGGAGCAGTGGGCAGCCACCGTGCAGCGCCCGGGGAGCAATGCGGGGTCAGGGGCCTTGCTCAAGGGCCCAACGGTTGTGCAGATCTTTTCGTGGCTCGAACCGCCAACCTTACGGGTCCCAGTCATGTACCTTAGCCACTAGACTACAGGCTGCCCCAGTCATGTACCTTAGCCACTAGACTACAGGCTGCCCCAGTCATGTACCTTAGCCACTAGGCTACAGGCTGCCCCAGTCATGTACCTTAGTCACTAGGCTACAGGCTGCCCCAGTCATGTACCTTAGCCACTAGACTACAGGCTGCCCCAGTCATGTACCTTAGGCACTAGGCTACAGGCTGCCCCAGTCATGTACCTTAGCCACTAGACTACAGGCTGCCCCAGTCATGTACCTTAGCCACTAGACTACAGGCTGCCCCAGTCATGTACCTTAGCCACTAGGCTACAGGCTACCCCAGTCATGTACCTTAGCCACTAGGCTACAGGCGACCCCAGTCATTTACCCTAGCCACTAGGCTACAGGCTGCCCCAGTCATGTACCTTAGCCACTAGGCTACAGGCTGCCCCAGTCATGTACCTTAGCCACTAGACTACAGGCTGCCCCAGTCATGTACCTTAGGCACTAGGCTACAGGCTGCCCCAGTCATGTACCTTAGCCACTAGGCTACAGGCTGCCCCAGTCATGTACCTTAGCCACTAGACTACAGGCTGCCCCAGTCATGTACCTTAGCCACTAGGCTACAGGCTACCCCAGTCATGTACCTTAGCCACTAGGCTACAGGCGACCCCAGTCATGTACCCTAGCCACTAGGCTACAGGCTGCCCCAGTCATGTACCTTAGCCACTAGGCTACAGGCTGCCCCAGTCATGTACCTTAGCCACTAGGCTACAGGCTGCTAGAAATGCCATGTGGAATATGGGTCCACGCCTTCATTGTTTTCTATGTCTGGATCAGCTGCCAAGAATGCAGAATGCAGCACAGCGTATGGGAGTTCCTGATCTTATCTACAGCAGCATGCATGATGGAATACAGATAATTAGGCCACAGTTGTTATTTTGTGTGCTTGTGTTTTGTTTTTTGTTTTTTTTTGGTCACGCACTGTAAGCTGGAACAGAAGGTATTTGGGAGAAGAGTTACTTGCAACACCCTGTGCTCATATAACACCAGCGTCTCTCTGCAACCAATATTACTTTTGGATAAATTGCCTCATTAAAATTGTCTGCTCCAACCTATTAAAACACAACACGGAGTGTGCACCTTCTTAGCCTATCAAAATGAGTACAATCAACTGCTCCCTGAGGCAGTGGCCCAGGGCAAGTTTTAATTTTACACAGTCAATTCCTCAGAGTCCTTCCTTCATTATCCCTTTGCGAGAATATTAGCTCTTATCCTCTCTAATTGCATTTTGCCGGTTGGATCTAACACGACGAGTATTAATCGATCACAGCTCTCTGTGGATTCATTTCCGAACTAAAAAAAAAAAAACCCAACTCCTGGATTTAATTTACCCTTTTCAAACAGCCGGGTCCCGTTCAGAACAGCTTGGAGATGGCCAACATAAAACTGGGTGGCAATCGGAGATATGCGGTCACAAGCTCTGTTGCAGTAAAAAAAAAAAATGCAGTGGTGCAAAAGCTCAGGCCTTTTGGGATGAAAAATGTACATACAGCAGATGTTAGGTCCCAAACGCAGTCCGCACCTGCACACCTGCACACCTGCACCAGCGGTGGTGCTGCAACACACTGCCCCCCCCCCGGAGCTCCATCGCCACGGCAACTCCCTCACCGCGTCACGCCCCCACGCTACGCGGCCCGGATCCATCCACTATACTAATTACCTTACACCACTTGACATTCATTACACAGACACGCTTATCCGGAGAGACTCCCCAAGCAGCAGCCTTACTCTCTTAGGTCCCTGTACAAGTCAGAAGGCTAATACCATCTTAGCTTATGAATCCTCTACCTCTACCTCCCCCACTCCGTCTCTCTCTCTCTCTCTCTCTCTCTCTCTCTCTCTCTCTCTCTCTTTCTCTCTTTCTCTCTTTCTCTCTCTCTCTCTCTCTCTCTACCTCCCCCACTCCTCTCTCTCTCTCTCTCTCTCTCTCTTCATTATTCTCTCCACTCTCGCTCGCTGTTAAACGGGTCACACCGAATGACACTGCATATCCATTCACCCGCGTAATCCCCCCTCCAGCAGGGAGGGCAGGTGTGCGCTACGCCGAGCCACATCCTACATCACTGCTCCGCTTCTGGCTGGTCCCGCCGCCGGTTGATTTGAATGCCACACTGTTATTACCACTGCAGATCCCACAGGCCTTTATGCCATTGTCCCCCATCTATTTCACTCCAAGGTATGCTCTTTCTTGACAATCTCGCCCTTTTCCAGCAGCCGTGAACTTGGCCTGAGCTCCCTGCAGCTTGCTAACACATTTTGTCCTTGCACTTGTGCCGTCTTCCCTCACACAACAACTGGGAAATCTCCTTGATCTTGTCTTCACAAAAAAAAAAAAGAAAAAAGAATTGCTCCAATAATATTAATTATTTAGCCAAGTAAAGAGGCGCTGCCTTAAGAACATGCACTAACCATCACCAAAGGCGGATTAAAGTGCCATAAATCAAGTTGTGTTTTCCAAGCACGTACACATCTTGTTGCAACGCTCATGAGGTGCCTAAATATGATCTTGGCTGACATCTTGTGGACGTTATGGGCATTGCCAGAACAGGTCGGTACAGGTACACACTGAAGGTGTCAAACCCCGCCATTACCTCTCTCTCTCTTCCGCTTTACTCCATCAAGCTCTGCATCTCCATCCACTGTACTCTACACCCTGTGAAATGCAACCTCCCTCCGTCCATTTTCTCTCCCATGTCGAGTGTCTCACAACACAATTGTTTATTCTGATACAGCTGTTGCAACACAATACGTATCCAAATACAGGGCTCACGACACAATACATACAGTATTTCCATACAGAGGTCATGACACAATGTGTGTCCCAGTACAAACGAGGATGAGTATTTCGACAAAACAATTTTTTTTATAGTCTTGCTGAGCCTTTTCCAAATAATTTAAGGGTCCCCAATATTCGTGTGCAACTGTCGATTTACTCCGCTCAGTGCTGAATTACCTTTCATTAAATGCAGCCAAAGCATTTTTGTTTGGATATTTTGTTTAAATTCTTCCCACTATTTGATTTGGGTTAATGGCCTCATCGGACTGTCAGATTTTGTGCCATAGCTACACAGATTCCATTGGATCATTAGATCGACCAGTTTCAATTTCAACGTCATGGTTTTATGGCACTTATTTTAAGCTACCATCCCCATAAAAATAAGAAAGCATGTTATCCATTGTTTCTTTCCCACCTGAGGCACCAAAGTGAAACCATAATCATGTCACCTTAGTTTGCCTAAATTATTTGGTTTTCCAGATGACAGATCTATTCTAATGGCAGCCACCAAATAGAGCTTGCATTCTTATGACAACAGTACGAAGAAAAATACAGACATACCCTCCAGAGCTAAAAAGGGCTATTTTATCTCTCTGCATTGTGACATTTACGGCACAGGCTATAGGTCCGCTGAACAGGTGTCAATGCGATGCTGACGGTGCTGTCGGTTTATTTTTGTGTTAAAAGTCGAATCATTTTCATAATTTCTAAGTCTGGGGGGATTCGGGCATTGCAATCCATCCGTATATTTGGTGACCAAAGGCTATATTTAAGAAACTATTTCAAGGAACTGCCTACAGGTCTGTGGGGACACATTTGGTGCAAATTGGGACATGCTGTTCAGAACATATGGCACATTTGCTTCCTCCTGATAATGTACATCGAGCTATAAAATAATGCTGCTTTTCGTTCACCCGTTGAGAGCAATTTTAGAGTTTCCCATCATCCTTAATATGCAGAGTGAACGCAAACGTTACCTGGAAACGCCCACGGGGCACACATCAGCGAGACACGCAGTTATGAAGGCGTCCAATAGCTGAACACTACGAACCGGGTTGTCTGTTGCCCTGTGATTACGGAAACACTGGTACGGAGCCAATCACATTTCACGTACAACATATGACGGACCAATCACACTTCATTGCAAGGGAACGTCACTGTATTACATCATTACAGTACATAGTTGGTTTGTCCCCTTTTTGAAGTTGATGATGTGTATTACACCGGTGATGTTGTTAGCAACAAAAAGTCAAAGGAAATAACAGTTCGGAAAAAGAGCAAATTACAGTATTCTTGAAGCGGCTAAAAATATACATATTACCCAGGTAAGAATATACTTTGGAATTTGTCATACGAATAATTTACACTTACCTTGTTCAGCTACTATCGTTAGCTTGCTATGTTAGCTACCGTTACGCGGAAATGTCTCTAACGTTACCATCTGTCTAGCTATCGACTTTACCGTTGCAGTGATATCATGTTGTTTGTAGTTGGCTTTCAATAGTCACAGTGCATACTGTTGTTTCTGTGAGTTGACGGTTACCACATTCGTTTAATTGCTAGATAAAATACATTGTAGTCAGATTAGCTAGCTGACTAATGGCTGAACAACACTACCACCCACAATCTGACGTTGGTTTCGGTTGAAACGCGAGAGCGCTGGCTTTCTACAGAAAGTTATTTGGCCAGCCTATCGTTATTCTTTATCGGAACAGTTATCTTACTGCCTTCGTGTGAATTATAGGACAGGCCAGATAAAGTTGTACGTGTACGTTAAAGATGATTGTATCATGATTATTGCATCCAACAGTTTTCACCAGTCCGCCGATTTCTTGCAGCTGTTCTTTCTACAGTTTCACTTCAGAGCCGGCCTCGGCTCGGCGTTTGGCATGTCACCTAAGAAGGGAGGAGGTTGCGTTTGATGGCGGTGGTGTTGGCGTGGCGGCATGTCGCTGGCCGTCTCCTTTACGGCTGGGGCCCTCTGCTCTGTCTGCTGCTGGGCACCCTGCTAGCGCTGCTTCTGCCCTTGGCGGGGGTAGAGGAGCAATGCTGCGCCTCGCTGAAGGGCCTGGCCCTCCTGCGCTGCCACTTGTGGGGCAGCGCCGTGCGCTCCGTGGTCCAGTCCACTAGTCTCACCGTCCCCTTCACCTCGTTCGACCTTCTGCCCGTCCGCCCCAAGCCCACTGCAGGTGAGTCTTATATAACTACGAAGACAAGGTGCCGCTTAGGCAAAAATATATGGAATATCAATGATCCTTATCCCATCCTAATCCTTAAAATGTTGTGACTATGCCATTGCTTCCATACTACATAAATGTAATGGGCCGGTTTCACAGACCCAGATTAAGTTTAGTCCTGGATTAAAATGAGTTTGAATGGAGAATCATGAAATCACGGAGGTCCAAGAACTGCTGGTTTTCAACCCGACCTTTACCTTGGGAGTCCAGTGTGAAGATCTGGCCAATCAGTAGCACTAATTGTTCAGCTAATTACCTGGGAGAAAATAAAACTATGGCCAGATTTGGATTCAAGGTCCAGATTTGATGATTTGATGATAAACACGATTGATCTAGGACTAGGCTTAGTCTATGTATATGAAACCAGCCAAAATGTAGCATTTATAGTTTCTTTTGAAACAAGCAAATACTTTGACCTGTAGATGTTTGGGATGAAACTATGCTGATCCTGCCGCTTTTCCAGAGTCGCAGCTGGAGGCCAAGGCCGCCCTGCAGCAGGCCGTGGAGATGAAGAAGCAAGGGAAGAGGGAGAAGGCCCACAAGCTGCTGGTTCACGCCCTGAACATGAACCCCGAGTTTGTGGAGGCCCTGACCGAGCTGGGCACCATCCTGGAGGAGCAGAAGGACGTCATCCAGGCGGACCACCTCTACACCAAGGCCCTCGCCATCTCGCCCTGCAACGAGAAGGCCCTGGTGAGCCGGGACCGCACGCTCCCCCTGGTGGAGGAGATCGACCAGCGCCACTTCAGCATCATCGACGGCAAGGTGCGGCGGCTGATGTCCATCCCCAAGGGCAACTCCGCCCTCCGGCGCACGATGGAGGAGACGTACTACCACCACATCTACCACACGGTGGCCATCGAGGGCAACACGCTGACCCTGTCGGAGATCCGGCACATCATCGAGACGCGCTACGCCGTGCCGGGGAAGAGCCTGCACGAGCAGAGCGAGGTCATCGGCGTGGACGCCGCCATGAAGTACATCAACACCACGCTGCTGTCCAGCGCCGGCTCCGTCACCTTCGACAGCATCCTGGAGATCCACCGGCGCGTGCTGGGCTACACCGACCCCGTGGAGGGCGGCCGGCTGAGGACCAGCCAGGTCTTCGTGGGCCACCACATCCCGCCCCACCCGCGGGACCTGGAGCACCACATGCAGGAGCTGGTGCAGTGGCTGAACTCGGACGAGGCGCTCAACCTCCACCCGGTGGAGTACGCCGCGCTCGCCCACTACAAGCTGGTGTACGTGCACCCCTTCGTGGACGGCAACGGCAGGACGTCCCGCCTGCTGATGAACCTGGTGCTCATGAAGGCGCGCTACCCGCCCATCACCATCCGCAAGGAGCAGCGGGCGGAGTACTACGGCGCCCTGGACACGGCCAACGAGGGCGACGTCCGCCCCTTCATCCGCTTCATCGCCAAGTGCACCGAGATGACCCTGGACACGCTGCTCATCGCCACCACGGAGCACGCCGTGGGCCTGCCTGGAGCCAGCCCCCGGCCCAGCGCTGACTGCCAGCAGACCATCCCCATTCACAACTGAGGGTCTGACCATCCCCATTCACAACTGAGGGTCTGACCATCCCCATTCACAACTGAGTCTGACCATCCCCATTCACAACTGTGAGGGTCTGACCATCCCCATTCACAACTGAGTCTGACCATCCCCATTCACGACTGAGGGTCTGACCATCCCCATTCACAACTGAGGGTCTGACCATCCCCATTCACAACTGAGTCTGACCATCCCCATTCACAACTGAGGGTCTGACCATCCCTATTCACAACTGAGGGTCTGACCATCCCCATTCACAACTGAGTCTGACCATCCCCATTCACGACTGAGGGTCTGACCATCCCCATTCACGACTGAGGGTCTGACCATCCCCATTCACGACTGAGGGTCTGACCATCCCCATTCACGACTGAGGGTCTGACCATCCCCATTCACAACTGAGTCTGACCATCCCCATTCACGACTGAGGGTCTGACCATCCCCATTCACAACTGAGTCTGACCATCCCCATTCACAACTGAGGGTCTGACCATCCCCATTCACAACTGTGAGGGTCTGACCATCCCCATTCACAACTGAGAGTCTGACCATCCCCATTCACAACTGAGAGTCTGACCATCCCCATTCACGACTGAGGGTCTGACCATCCCCATTCACGACTGAGAGTCTGACCATCCCCATTCACAACTGAGGGTCTGACCATCCCCATTCACAACTGAGGGTCTGACCATCCATCCCCATTCACAACTGTGAGGGTCTGACCATCCCCATTCACAACTGAGAGTCTGACCATCCCCATTCACGACTGAGGGTCTGACCATCCCCATTCACAACTGAGAGTCTGACCATCCCCATTCACAACTGAGGGTCTGACCATCCCCATTCACGACTGAGGGTCCAGGCCACACCTCACCTCCATCTGTTTGAAGTACCGCGGTTTTTCCACATGCATCCAGAACGATAAGTTTCATAGGATTGTACTCTTTGACTGACATGTTTCTTAGAAAAATCTCTGTAGGATTCTGAGCGTTTATAAATCTTGACAGTATTTAATTAATGAGTTATAAATGTTCCCGTGCGGCCCAAGTGTGGTAAAATACGTCATCGTTTTGGGATTCTAATACTTTTCTGTGCTTGATTAATCTTGCCTGGTGCAGATGAGCCAACCAAGAGGATCAGGGGGAGGGGGGGTTGAACTTTCAGAATATGTAATTGTAAAGTGTAGAGAAGTATTTGAATGCAAAACTATGATGCATTTGACCCAGGGGTGGTACGAACACACATGCACAGGTGCATGCATTTTCATGTTCCAACTCTCTGGTGTCCCGCCAGTACTCCCATCGGAATGAACACGGCAACATGAAAATGTTGGGTTCTATTGTACCGGTCACATTTTAATGTGTTCTCAGACTAATTTAAAGGGACCCGTGAACATCTGCTAAAACAGAAGGAGAGCTCACTCAACTCCGCCTGTCTTTGCCTGCTGCGTTCATTACATAACGATGAAGTCGTGCCTAAAGGGAGAATTACCACTTACCCCAGAACAAGAATCTCATCACTATGAAACCAATTGCGATTGTTCGATTTATTAGTTTTTTTTTTGGTTTTTTTAAAGGTCATTTTCTGAAGTACTAAAGCTGGGGGGAAAAAAACAGAAAAGGAAATCATATGAAGGGTCTGAAGGTATCTTTGAAAGGCATCATCACTCCATGTCACACTAATATTCATCCCAGCAAACTCAATGTTAATGAATACTGTACAAGAAAGGCACAGCCTTTTTAAGGGTGAAATGCATTCTCCCGACAAAAGTTTGCCTGACGTTTAGCTCCAGCTCATTCCATCAAGCATTGTGTTATTGCTATTCATCAATTACGAAGAGTAGCACTGAATACACTCCGACTACGGGAGTGCGCCATCATGTTAAGGGTACCTTGGTGTGACGGGGATGAAATTTTGTTTTTCCCCAGTCGTTCCGGAGATTCCACTGTTATTGAGGCCATCACACAAGCTCTTACGGTGCTGTGCCTCTCTCTACGATCACACTGACAAGCACTTTCATGTATATTTAAATAAGGGGGTAAGCGTATTTATTTTAGTAAAAAATTAAAACTATTTTACCATATACTCCCGATTTCAATGGTGTCTTTTTTTTATAACCCAAACATCTGAAGAAAACAAAACGCTGATCTTAACTCCATTCATGGAGGTACTGGCCAGTGGCACTTTCTCCATACAGAGTCAAGGGCTCAACTGCTCCTCAACATCCTGAAGAGTACAAGCTCTTCTCCCACTAGCTGCTTGTACTCATTTCGTTCATCCAGATACTGCTGACCTGCTTCTGTTCTTGGTCCTGGAAGATGGCCTCTCCCCCACACTGTTAAAAATGATAAGATATTACGACCATGCATATTTAACTGCTTTTAATTAAGCATTTTAGGCCAGAAACAAAATGATCACAAGAGGATGACAAGTTTTATACAATTTGAGAACAACCAAAGGAAAACTTTGAACAAGCAGGAACTGAAAATACACAAGAAAAAAAAAAACGATGCATGAATTTAAAAAGTTGCCACACTGAAAAGGTTTTGGTAAATGAAAAAAAAAAAGAAAATCCAATACGCTTCAGAGCATTGACATCAACGGATAGCAGATGAAACCACATCTCGACAACGGAAAAGAAACTATTTAAAATCTATACAATTTGAACACCACCATTTTATACAGAACATTGGACATACAGGTAGCCACTTTTTTAAACATCTGTAGTCTCTTCACTAGAATAGGCCACTGTGGTGATATAGAATATATACGTCACTAGATTTTGCAAATTCTGTCATTTTAAAACATACAAATGCGGTACAAAACTATGGCCAACCACTGGGGGGGGATGTGAACACTGAACACCTGACAAACTTCTCAAAACAACAACCAAAAAGGCTCACTGGTGAGAACTAGTACAGAAGACTTGCCCTTTGAACTAGCTAGGTAAACTCAGCAAAGTAAACTAATTCTGACGATTCAAGAAAATAAATACCATGATTTTGGTTAAAATACATACTTAAATCTATAGTCCCATTCAATTAACTTTCCTATGGAGTTATCTGTACTTAGAAAAGAAAAATCGGTTGAACAATGAGACCCCAGACAGTGAATCTCTAGATGTTCTCAGTTCACCCAGCTTTGCCGAGCACATATCCTGACACTAACAATTATGAGCATAAATTGAATCTTGCTTAATACGATACATTGTCTTTCATTATATAGTGAATATAGGTTCTGTACAATCTGGGATTTAAAAAAAGAAAAAAAAAGAAAAAAGGAACAGAAAGTGGAAGGTTCTCCTCACAATACTCAGCTGCATAGATTTTAAAATGGTCGGTTTCCGAGAGTGGCGGGGGGACAGGTGAGCTTTTACAATGCCAGGTTTTCTGAATCACAGCGACACACACACACGCACATGCCTCTCGCCTCGTCCCCATCCACTGCTCCTCCAGGAAGTGTCCGTTTCACAGTGTTCGCTACACCCACTCGTCCCGTTATGGCTATGTTAGAGGACCACGAGTAAGGCAGGGTTTGCTTGGGACGTCGGCTCCAGACGATTTTGAAAAGGAACAGCCAGAAGTAAACGGAAGAGGCATTCTGGGAGTGACGATTAGGCTTAGGTGCTCGTTATTAATCTTCCCCCTAGGAACAGACCACTAGTCCTTTTCAGTTCCGTTTTTTTTTCTCTCGTCTTCTTCCTTTTTCTTTTTTTTTTTCTTTTTTTTTTCTTTCTTTTTAAACACCCTCAATGTGAGAGATGGTCATCACCAGTCTTTAAAAATCAGAACACGGGGCTTCGATAAAGAGACACACGTACACGGACGCGAAAAACCACCCGTTAATGGTGCCAACGATGAGTAAAGCCAGCATATGGTAAAAGCAATACAGGATCTGCCACGGTTGACAAGTCATGCTTTCCTAACGTCAACGTGGGACATTTCTCCGAAGGAACCCTACGAGAAATCTACTGGAGCAAGCGCAGTTCTTGGCAAAGGATGAACTCGGGTTATGTCACTGTAAATAAGTTATTTGTACAACTTCAGTTGAGACCGCATCTGTAAAGCATAACAATACTCTGTATAAATGTGAATGGTTGCTTTGAACAGGCAGGCGCTTCCAATAATATTGTGTTGTCAGCCAACAACCCCCATGGCACACAACTCTAAATGTGTCGACACTAGTTGCAGGGACACAATTTGAACCTTATTTTGCTTAAATGCAATGAAACATACACAACCCTTTTCATGACCTGGTATATAGTATTTACAATACATTTCAATTTAATAAAACTCAGGCTCTTGCATATACGTTTTAAAACAATAGCAAACATGATTCACAGGTGAAGCAGTTTTTACATAACAGTGAGAGAAAAAAAAAAAAAAAAAAAACCTTTAGGCTCCACTAAACCCTTTCTTCCCTATAAAGAAAAAAAATTACAATAAAACATACACCTTAATTTGAGCTTTTTCTTTTCTTTTTTTTATATATATACACAAATATATAAGTCATGGGTCACTTATAAAATGCATTCTCTCAACAAAAGAAAGAAAGAAAGATGAACAGGGCTTTAGTTTATTAAAATTGGTAAACTTTTTTCCCCCTCCCCCAGGCCCTCTGCTCAGTAGAGGAAGGGCTGACTCTCCCACTTCGGGGAAAAAAACAAAACAAAACATAAAAAACAATGTAAAACCAAAACCAAAATGGAGCCATGGCTGATTAAGGCTTTTTCTCTTATTAAACGACAGGGTTCTCTCTCCACCCCAAATATTTACAGCAACATTACAATTAGTTTCTCTTCTGTTTAAGGACACAAAATGGCTTCCGTAAAAAAGGCAGTTAATTCAGTTAATTCCTGTTGCTCGCGCTCCCCGTTCATTTCTTGAGCAGCAGCCTGGCGAAGTCCGCATTGGAGAGGGGCTTAGTCTGTGCGTCCAATCCGGACCCTCCAGCGGCGGACGCCCCGCCCACCGAGCCCGCCGATTGGTTCTGCAGGGTGCCGTTCTCCGCCTTGGCGTCCAGGCCGGCCGGCCGGTGCAGAGAGCGGGGCAGCAGAGAGAGCTGGGTGCGCCCCTTCCCCCGCCTGACCGACAGCAAAACGCAAATCAGGACAGAAACGCCACTGCAGGAACCTCAGCCAGCAAATCCAGCCCCGCCTCTCTGTCCCAGTACATGACATTAATGACGAGAGCAAGGCAGCTCAACTCCACGTCCTGCAGTGTCTGCAGCGCTACTCAACCCCACGTCCTGCAGTGTCTGCAGTGCTACTCAACTCCACGTCCTGCAGTGTCTGCAGCGCTACTCAACCCCACGTCCAGCAGTGTCTGCAGCCCTACTCGACGTCCTGCAGTGTCTGCAGTGCTACTCCACGTCCTGCAGTGCTACTCAACCCCACGTCCTGCAGTGCTACTCAACCCCACGTCCTGCAGTGTCTGCAGCACTACTCAACCCCACGTCCAGCAGTGTCTGCAGCGCTACTCAACTCCACGTCCTGCAGTGCTACTCAACTCCACGTCCTGCAGTGCTACTCAACCCCACGTCCTGCAGTGCTACTCAACCCCACGTCCTGCAGTGCTACTCAACCCCACGTCCTGCAGTGCTACTCAACCCCACGTCCTGCAGTGTCTGCAGCACTACTCAACCCCACGTCCAGCAGTGTCTGCAGCGCTACTCAACTCCACGTCCTGCAGTGCTACTCAACTCCACGTCCTGCAGTGCTACTCAACCCCACGTCCTGCAGTGCTACTCAACCCCACGTCCTGCAGTGTCTGCAGCGCTACTCAACCCCACGTCCAGCAGTGTCTGCAGTGCTACTCAACTCCACGTCCTGCAGTGCTACTCAACTCCACGTCCTGCAGTGCTACTCAACTCCACGTCCTGCAGTGCTACTCAACCCCACGTCCTGCAGAGCTACTCAACCCCACGTCCTGCAGAGCTACTCAACCCCATGTCCTGCAGTGCCTGCAGCGCTACTCAACCCCACGTCCTGCAGTGTCTGCAGCACTACTCAACCCCACGTCCTGCAGTGTCTGCAGCACTACTCAACCCCACGTCCTGCAGTGTCTGCAGCACTACTCAACCCCACGTCCTGCAGTGTCTGCAGCACTACTCAACCCCACGTCCAGCAGTGTCTGCAGTGCTACTCAACTCCACGGCCTGCAGTGCTACTCAACCCCACGCCCTGTGGGACGCTACACCACCTGATTTGACTAATTAGCTTATTATCTGAACCAAGCAGGTAACATGATTAGTGAGATCAGGCGGTGCAGCGCAGTGAGAGTGAGTATCTGCAGACACTGCAGGACGTCGAGTAGGGCTGCAGACACTGCAGGACGTGGAGTAGGGCTGCAGACACTGCAGGACGTGGAGTAGGGCTGCAGGACGTGGAGTAGGGCTGCAGGACGTGGAGTAGGGCTGCAGACACTGCAGGACGTGGGGTTGAGTAGCGCTGCAGACACTGCAGGACGTGGGGTTGAGTAGCGCTGCAGACACTGCAGGACGTGGGGTTGAGTAGTGCTGCAGACACTGCAGGACGTGGAGTAGGGCTGCAGGACGTCGAGTAGGGCTGCAGACACTGCAGGACGTGGAGTAGGGCTGCAGGACGTGGGGTTGAGTAGCGCTGCAGACACTGCAGGACGTGGAGTAGGGCTGCAGACACTACAACCACAGCTGCACGACACTCATCTTTAGAAACTGGCAGAGCAAACCAACTACAGTGCTGCCATTTCATTCTATATTGCCGCAGTAATTACGTTTGCGCCTAAGCGTTTAAAGCGTGAGGTGAAGTCAAAGCGGTTCCAGAAAGAGCAATGGAAAACCGGTTTATGACACCCTATAGCTCTCTCAATAATGGATTTTAGGCAAATTATCTGAATGCAAAACACAGCTGAAGGGGATGGCAATGCAGCTTAAAGGGATATTTCACTGTGGTATAACAAGTAATTATGTGGAGCATACTGCATTCTATTTCCATGTAACGGTAATACTCACTTATCAATCCATTATACCCTCCATAATTAATTAGCGTTTTAAAACCTCATTTCTGCCAGGACTGGATAATGAATGGGAGTGAACTGGGATGTGGAACAACAGCGAGGAATTGCGATGCTGTTAGCGGTCAGCAGAGACAGCTGATGTTGCTAATGCTCACTCTCCGGGGTAAGCTCCGCAATATTACCCGTTTGACCAAACTCGGGCAGCCTGGAACCTAGTTGCTAAGGTCCATGACGGGGACCCAGAGGGTCGGTGGTTCTAATCCCGGTGTAGCCACAATAAGATCCGCACAGCCGTTGGGCCCCTGAGCAAGGCCCTTAACCCTGCATTGCTCCAGGGGAGGATTGTCTCCTGCTTAGTCTAATCAACTGTACGTCGCTCTGGATAAAAGCGTCTGCTAAATAAATTATCCATCCATCCATCCATCCATTATCTGAACCCGCTAATCCTGATCAGGGTCGCAGGGGGGCTGGAGCCTATCCCAGCATACATTGAGCGAAAGGCAGGAATACACCCTGGACAGGTCGCCAGTCTATCGCAGGGCACACACACCATTCACTCACACAGTCATACCTACGGGCAATTTAGACTCTCCAATCAGCCTAACATGCATGTCTTTGGACTGTGGGAGGAAACCGGAGTACCCGGAGGAAACCCACGCAAACACGGGGAGAACATGCAAACTCCGCACAGAGAGGCCCCGGCCGACCGGGAATCGAACCCAGGACCTCCTTGCTGTGAGGCGGCAGTGCTACCCACTGCACCATCCGTGCCGCCGGGTAAATAAATAATTATTCTTATTCTTATTATCATTAAAGTGAAACATCCCTCTCCGGTAGGCCCAGAGGAGACGGTACTCACGCTCCGTACAGCTGCCCAGGCAGGGCGGACCCCAGGGAGCGGGTGGGGGCGTCGGGCTTGTCGGACCTGCGGGGCGGGTTGCTGATGGCCACCGTCAGGGTGTGGTCCTGGACCACCGAGCCGTCCATCTTCAGCACGGCCAGGGAGGCCTGGGCCTCGTCCTCAAACTCCACGTAGGCCAGGCCCTGCGGACGACACGGCAGGGTCTCAGCCCAGCGGTCCTTACACCGCACCGTTCACTTACAGCACCTTCACGTGGTCCTCAATCGTCTACTAGCGGATTCCAGTAAAATGAAGAACTTAAAATTCTTTGTCCCCAATGGCATTTCTAATATAGAAGTCCTAAGCATTTTTTTATTAATTTTTTTTATCACCAACTATATACTACTACTGTATAGTGATCTATTATTGCAGAATACAAATTTAAAATGAATTAACTCAGAAAAGAAAACCCTTCTTCTCAAGGACAGTTACAAGGAAATAACCAACTGTTCTGTAGCCTGACGGGCATGTTTAAACGTCACGGTTAAACTGTTTATCAAAAGTTTGATAAAGAAATTGCGTCACAGGATACAAGCACATTTTTTTTGTCACCCAATATACACTCAGTGAGCACTTTAGATCTTCCCCATTCTGACATTTGGTCTGAAAAACAGCTGAACCTCTTGACCACGTCTGCATGCTTTCATGCATTTAGTTGTTGCCACACAACTGGCTGATTGGTGTACAGGTCAACCTAATAAAGAGTTTGTAAAAACCAAAAACCTGAACATACAAACTGAAAATCCAGTACCCTTTCAAAGGCTCAAGGACTCTCCCAACCTCGAATTTACATTCAAATCTAAAGCATATTCAGATTTTACAGGACTTGGGCCCCCCCCCCTCCCCCTGTTGGGACAGACTCGGGTTCCTGTGGAACCCGTCCCACGGGTGCTCTTATGCGGGGCAGCGTTTAGCCGCAGGAACAGGAACAGGCACGGTCAGGGTCTCGGCGCTAAAAGCGGAGAGCGGGCTGACCTTGGGCTTGCCCGAGCGGTTGGTGACCAGCCGGATGTCCTTCACCGTGCCGTGCTGTCGGCAGAGCTCCTCCAGCTGCTCCTTGCTGCAGGAGTACGGCAGGCCAGAGATGAAGATCTTGTGTTTCTCCAGCGATGTGCTATATTTGAAAACCTGCAGAGGGAAGAGAGGAAAATCAGAATTGGGGATGGGGGGGGTATTTTCACCCAAGATACAGACACAGACGGGCGGACACAGGCACACTTAGGCATTTCAGCCCGAACAACGTTCACCATTTACCAACAGCTTAAGTGTGCATGCTGCTTAGTTTTCCGACAAACTAGACTATCTAGCACCCTATCAAGAAACCCATCAAGAGTTTCTGCCACGAAAACAGTGTGAAAAAAATACTTAATATAATATCTGTGCGGAATTTACCTTTTGGCAATTTCCAGTCGTGCCGTCTCGTTCTACTAAAAAGAACTCGACCTGAATAAATCGCCTGTGCTTCGCTTCGTAAAATCCCACTGATGTTTTTAAGGGTGTATTGATCGTGAAAATGGAGGTCTCCATTCTCCAACCATACTCGGTCTTCTCTCTCAAAGTGAAAAGACCCCCCCCACCACCACCCCTCACTAGCTGCCTGGGTTGCTGCATTAGCTGGGGGTCTCATTGGCTCAGGAGTAAGAGCAGTCGTCTCACTGGCTCAGTAGGTAAGAGCAGTCGTCTCACTGGCTCAGTAGGTAAGAGCAGTCGTCTCACTGGCTCAGTAGGTAAGAGCAGTCGCCTCATTGGCTCAGTACGTAAGAGCAGTCGTCTCACTGGCTCAGTAGGTAAGAGCAGTCGTCTCATTGGCTCAGTAGGTAAGAGCAGTCGCCTCATTGGCTCAGTAGGTAAGAGCAGTCGCCTCATTGGCTCAGTACGTAAGAGCAGTCGCCTCATTGGCTCAGTACGTAAGAGCAGTCGCCTCACTGGCTCAGTAGGTAAGAGCAGTCGTCTCACTGGCTCAGTAGGTAAGAGCAGTCGTCTCACTGGCTCAGTAGGTAAGAGCAGTCGTCTCACTGGCTCAGTAGGTAAGAGCAGTCGTCTCACTGGCTCAGTAGGTAAGAGCAGTCGTCTCACTGGCTCAGTAGGTAAGAGCAGTCGTCTCACTGGCTCAGTAGGTAAGAGCAGTCGTCTCACTGGCTCAGTAGGTAAGAGCAGTCGTCTCACTGGCTCAGTAGGTAAGAGCAGTCGTCTCACTGGCTCAGTAGGTAAGAGCAGTCGTCTCACTGGCTCAGTAGGTAAGAGCAGTCGTCTCATTGGCTCAGTAGGTAAGAGCAGTCGTCTCATTGGCTCAGTAGGTAAGAGCAGTCGTCTCATTGGCTCAGTAGGTAAGAGCAGTCGTCTCACTGGCTCAGTAGGTAAGAGCAGTCGCCTCATTGGCTCAGTACGTAAGAGCAGTCGTCTCACTGGCTCAGGAGGTAAGAGCAGTCGTCTGGCAGTCGGAGGGTTGCCGGTTCGATGCCCCGTCTGGGCTGTGTCGAAGTGTCCCTGAGCAAGACACCTAACCCCCAAATGCTCCTGACGAGCTGGTTGGTGCCTTGCATGGCAGCCAACCGCCGTTGGGGGGTGTGTTGTGTGTGTGTGTGTGTGTGTGAGAATGGGTGAATGAGAAGCATCAATTGTACAGCGCTTTGGATGAAAGGCGCTATACAGATGCCAGTCATTTGCCTTTTACCAATTACCTTGAAATCCGGGTTCTTGTTTTTGTCCACGCAGGGGGACACGAACATGGGCCGGCTGTCCACCTCCTGCCGGTCCAGCCGGAGGGCCTGGGCGACGGCGCCCCGCTCCTGGAACTGCACGTAGCAGTATCCGCGGAAGGCGCCCTTGCTGCTGAAGACGGGCCGGACCTGCTCGACGGGCCCGCAGGCCAGGAAGAGCTCCCTCAGCCTCTTCTCGGGGTCCTCCATGGAGAAGGACAGGTTGCTGACGAAGACGCTGGTGCCGTCGTTGCGCGCGTCCGGCGCGGCTTCCGGGGCCTTCCGAGCGTCGCTCGCCGCCGGGCGGCCCTTCTTGGGCCCCGCCGCGTCCGCCTTCCTGGGGCCGGGGCCCTTCCGGCCGAACAGCCCGCTCTCCGTCTCCATCAGCTCCTCGGACCCGGTGAACCCGGGCTCCCCCTCCCCGCGGTGCCTCTTCGTGGGCTGCTCTGGAATGGCAGGGCAGAGAGGAGCCGTCAGGGAGGCCATTTTACCTCGCTACGTGAAGAAATACTGGACTTCCATTACGTTACACTGCACTACGTTTATCTGGCAGATGCTTTTAGCCGAAGCGGAGTACAATAAGTACATACGAACGTGGCTGGAACACCTAAAGAACACGGTCGTGGTCAGATGAGGTACAGTTATCATGAAGCATCAGCTATCCATAGCCATGAGTATCAAGGCTAGATCACACAGAAAATATAGATCATAACTAGAACTGAGGCATGATGCAAAGAGAGATACTATGTTAGGGCAACGGGAAAGTGCTAGAAGATCGAGATGCAAGCAATACGGCTTGCGTAGTGGTTAAGGTACATGACTGGGACACGCAAGGTCGGGGGTTCGATCCCCTGCGTAGCCACAATACGATCCACGCAGCCGTTGGGCCCTTGAGCAAGGCCCTTCACCCTGCATTGCTCCAGGGGAGGATTGTCTGCTGCTTAGTCTAATCAACTGTAAGTCGCTCTGGATAAGAGCGTCTGCCAAAGGCGTGAGGGTGAGACCCGTTCGGGGGGCAGCCCTGCTGAGGAGCAGTGTTAAGAGTTAGCCAACACTGACTCAACTTCCAGGCCCAAGAGTTTTCTTGCACTATTGCTGAACGTCATCTCGGGCAATAAGCTGTCAGGAGAATAAAAGCTCTTGACGTGCATCTCCATGACACAAAAATAAAAGCCATCGGGTTCTGGATGAGAAATCTGAACATCAAGCACCGCATCACCCAAGGACGTCTTCAGCACTGTGCTTTTTCGGGTCTTACATAAAAACGCTGTTGCCATGGGACTGTGATCCAAAAGCTTTGACACGTCTCCCTTTCAAAAACACAACATCTTTCTGAAAGCACATCACAAATTGAAAGGAGGAAAGTCACGATTCCTCCTCACCAGCACAAGCGAATTAAGAGTCAACCGCCTTGCCACCACCACCTTTGTCAGCGCTCAATTATTTAAACAAAGCTTTCAACTTCCAGACTGCCGAACACAGACTGCATTTTTAACTGAGCGGAGCCCCTTTCAAACATCACAGTCGGTGCCTTCTATTGAAGATGAATCAAAAGCTAAACATAACTGTCTGGCTTTGGACTAGACAAGCGAGAGACCAGGAATCGTACTTGTTTGGGGGGGGGAGAGAACAACCGAAAAGCACAATGCTCCTTTCAGCGACTTTGTTGAAGGGTATTAATTAAGGGAAGAAACACAAACTGATCTCCACAGAACGGCAGCAGACAGAAAACCTGAAGAACCTATTCAGGAGATCCGGGTTGATTCTGGGTTGAGGGAGGAGAAAAAAAAAAAAAAAAAGAAAAGAAAAAAAAACATTTCCAAAGATAAAAAGACAACGAGAACAAAACGCTACCAGCACAGACGCGACGGCAAACTGCTGAAACTAAACGAAAGACGATAAACTTTTACTTGGAGGAGGCAGCCACCACCGTGCAGCATCTGGAGAAGCAATGCGGGGGCTAAGCGCCTTGCTCAAGGGCTCCACAGCTGTGCAGATCTTATCGCGGCTACACCGGGGCATGAACCACAAACCTTCCGGGTCCCAGTCATGTACCTTAACCACTACACTAGAGGCTGCCCCAGATGCCCCAGATGCCCCAGGGCAGGAGCCTTACCGGAATCATCCCCCCACTCGTCCTCCTCGTCCTCCTCGTCCTCGGCCTTCCTCTTCTCCCCGGCCTTCCTCTGGCTCTTCTTCTGGGCCTTCTTGTCGGCCTTGGCCCTGCGCCGCTGCTCAGCCTTCTCCTCCTCCTGCCGGGCCTGCAGCGCCTCCTTCTCCGCCACCTGCAGGAGGGGAGGCGTTACTGCACGCTCCAGATACCCATTAACATTACAGACACGCTGCCCGTAATCTAAACTCTAATCCTTTTCCTGGGGCATGGAAAAAAAGCTTGAGTGTGAAAATATGCGCATTACAATTTGATTAATTGCATGTAATTTATACTTCAAAACATGTTTGTATGGTTATGAAGGGACTAAATTGAGGAGAAAAGTTCATTTTAATTTCAGCTCCTACGGTACAATGACAGTGGGAATTGAACCCACAACCCTTTGGGGTTACAAGCCCAGTTCCAAAAATGTTACACCGCCCCTGGGGAGAGACGGACTTACTTTAGCGCGCTGCTCGTTCACCCGGGCCAGTCTGGTCTCGGTCTTCTGCACGGCCGTGTCCCAGTCCGCCAAGGAGCCTGAGGGCACAGGGGCGGCCATTTTAAATTTCACAGCTCAATAATTTTTTTAGCTGACACCATCTGCAGCAAATTGACACAATATTCCACATACAAGACATTATACATTCAGCACAATATGTACAGAAGCAATTCAGGTCGTGTGCCTTCCTCAACGGCAAAATGGTATACAGATAAAATCAAACCTACAACTGTGGACACAGGCTGCATGAAAACCTCTTTACAATACTGAATATAGGCATAAGTATACCAGTTATTATGATGTTCCCATTTACATTTAGCAGGTGCGACTCGCAGCTAAGTGGGTCAAATGAGAAGTGTGGTGAAAATTCAAAAGTAGTCACAAAAATGTTGATAATAAAATGTATGCATTCCATGCAATCAAGATGGAAGTCACCTCTTCAAGCTGCACCTCTCCCTGCCCTCCCTACCTCCCTGTGAACCTTAATCGTTATCTTTCTGTGATTTACTTTGTGTATCAGGATGTTTAGTTTGGCTAGTTAAGCAATGTTTGGCTAGGTAAGCGGTTTGTTCATACATTTGCATGTTGCGGTATTACTATTGTTAAAAATTTTAACAAAATAAAAGAATAAAATTATGATCAAATAGGCCCTGGTCCTTATCTTTGCTGTGCAAATAGCAGTTGAAATTGTACTTCCCTCTCGGGTCTTTCAGCGCACTTATGCCTGGTTAGGGGTATGCACTTTGCTGTACGTCGCTCCGGATAAGAGCGTCTGCCAAACGCCATTAATGCGATGTAATGCAATGTTACGGAACCCAAAAAGAAAGGAGACCTACCCTCCACCCTCTCGAAGAGGAGCAGGACCTCGCAGACGTGCTCGGGGTAGTCTGCGGTGCATTGCACGGCCCGGTGCAGGGCCTTCCTGCAGTGTAGAGAGTCTCCGTACGACCTGCACGGGGGACGGGGGGGGGGATAAACCCATTACTGCCCGCACACTCATCAACCAATCAGCTGCTGAGGCAATAAACAGTAAAAGTTTACGAGGGGGGGTTGGCAGCTCTCCCCCGGCAACATAAAACGCCAGCACAACGGTACATTATCCATCTAATGATTAAACGGGAGACGTTCAGGCCTTCTACAGGATATGTACAGATGGGGGGAAATGAGTTTGGCCAAACGTGTGCAAACCGACCGTAAATCAGGGTTGACTTCAAAGCACTCCTGCGCAAAAAACCTAAGCCCTTTAACAACCTTGAAGTTTCCACATCGGAAAACCAAGCACTTGGGCTTCGGGGACGTATAGGGGAAAGATTTGAGGAGTTACAGGCAGGGGGGGTAGGTGGCGGTGGGAATGGGGGGGGGGGGGGGGGGGGGTTACCTCTCCAGGTTGTAGTACTCGAGCCACATGTTCGCATATTTGGCATTCCCTTTCATCATGATGCTATCCCACAATTCCCGGGCCTTCTGCATGTTCTTGCAGTGCAGCGCCTGATGAGAGAAGCAATTATGGGACACGCCAACCGTGACTACCAGGAGACCACAACCACCTGCGGCCGTGACGAACGACCTTGGCTTCAGGACCAGATGGAAGGCCAGAAAAAGGCTTCAGAAATTAATAAAAACCCCACGCTAGCTCCCTGATTATAGGAGGCAGTTCTACACAGAGAACAGCATTACAGTACTCATGATTTCTTATGAACCCTGTTAATATAGTAACATTGCAAAATGTGATTAATGAGTATTAATTTCAGAGTTATGAACATAGTACGAGTAAGCATGCGGGGAAATTTAGAAGGCCAATCAGTTTTATGTCCTCAACAAATCTCAGCCACATAAACCCGAAAACTGAAATTGGCATTCATTATACAAAGTTTTTTTTTGTAAATTGTTATTTATAACCTGTAATTATATATTTTTTATTATGGAAATTTAAGACAAGCTTCAGGTTAAGAAGATAAACAAATGTTTCATTTATGATTTAATGAAAATTCTTATTTATAATCCAGTTTTGCACTGGACCACTCCCGAATGCAGAGGGTACACAGGCTTACCTCCACCCTGGCCCAGATCTGCATTATTGTACACGAGGGGTCCCCACTTTCACTGAACCCTGCAAAGGAACAGACGCATCATCAGCCGTCGAAAGACACATTACTACAGACACATTACTACAGACACAGACACATTACTACAGACACATTACTACAGACACATTACTACAGACAGAGTCCGACAGACGCAGAGAGAGTCCGAGGCACTGGAAGCGCCTGGAGATTGTGTCAGAAGCACGCAGGGTGAAAGCAGTGACTCACTCTCCTCCACGTCCTGCTTCATGTAGTCGAGTGCCCGCGTGAAGGCCGTCCTCAGCTCCTCCAGCTCCCGGCTCGACTCTGCGGGGAATTCACAAGAAGCTCTTTCACACGTTCACTCGGTCTGCAATAACATCGCCTCCCTTTAGAGAGACATTCACTCGACTGTCTGCAATAACACACAGGCCTCCCCCCTTTAGAGAGACATTCACTCGACTGTCTGCAATAACACACAGGTTCCCCCCCCCCTTTAGAGAGACATTCACTGTCTGCAATAACACACAGGTCTCCCCCCTTTAGAGACACATTCACTGTCTGCAATAACACATCTCCTCCCTTTAGAGAGACATTCACTGTCTGCAATAACACACAGGTTCCCCCACCCTTTAGAGAGACATTCACTGTCTGCAATAACACACAGGTCTCCCCCCTTTAGAGACACATTCACTGTCTGCAATAACACATCTCCTCCCTTTAGAGACACATTCACTGTCTGCAATAACACACAGGTCTCCCCCCTTTAGAGAGACATTCACTGTCTGCAATAACACACCTCCCCCCTTTAGAGACATTCACTGTCTGCAATAACACACAGGTCTCCCCCCTTTAGAGACACATTCACTACTGTCTGCAATAACACACCTCCTCCCTTTAGAGAGACATTCACTACTGTCTGCAATAACATCGCCTCCCTTTAGAGACATTCACTCGACTGTCTGCAATAACACACCTCCCCCCTTTAGAGAGACATTCACTGTCTGCAATAACACACCTCCCCCCTTTAGAGAGACATTCACTGTCTGCAATAACACACCTCCCCCCTTTAGAGAGACATTCACTGTCTGCAATAATACACCTCCTCCCTTTAGAGAGACATTCACTCTACTGTCTGCAATAACACACCTCCCCCCTTTAGAGAGACATTCACTCTACTGTCTGCAATAACACACCTCCCCCCTTTAGAGAGACATTCACTGTCCGCAATAACACACCTCCTCCCTTTAGAGAGACATTCACTGTCTGCAATAACACACCTCCTCCCTTTAGAGAGACATTCACTGTCTGCAATAACACACCTCCTCCCTTTAGAGACACATTCACTACTGTCTGCAATAACATCGCCTCCCTTTAGAGAGACATTCACTGTCTGCAATAACATCGCCTCCCTTTAGAGACACATTCACTACTGTCTGCAATAACACATCTCCTCCCTTTAGAGACACATTCACTACCGTCTGCAATAACACACCTCCTCCCTTTAGTGAAAATCTTAGGGCGCTTTCGCGCTCCCTCTACACTCCGCAACGGCTCATGGTCCGTTCCCGTCTCTTCGCGTGCAGGGACGATAGCGATAAAACCCTGGCCGGGCGTGCTGCGGACCGATGCGACATCAGCAGCACCGGAGCCCGGCCCTCCAGTCCCCGGCTCGTTCCCAACACTCATCGACAGATGGGCCCGGACAGCCGCGTGCCCATAAATACAAAATGGCCGCTTCCGACATGAAACCAAAGCAATAAAAACAATTTCAGAAATGATGCAATAAAAATAAATCATGACCGTGAGTGCGGTTTCGGCCAAGGCCTTACGTACAGACCCCTCCCCCCCGCATACATTCACACGCACTACAGTTCATACAATTAGACGGCCATTCCCGATGGGCACAGAATAAATCACTCCCGTAGGCATTGATTTAGCGTCACCGATACCGGCACCATTAAAGCACACCTAGTTAGACGCCCAAAGAACCAAGTAACACTGCGATGCCACAGACTCTGCATTTCAAAATATTACAGCCACTGCTTTCCATGGTTCATGCAAACAACTTCATTAAAAAATTAACCACTTTAATTTTGTCATTTAGATTACTCCTGGAGAGGACAGTGAGGATCACTAAACCGTATGTACATCTGAGATACGGGGGATATTATTGGATATAACTGGCCATTAAACCGTTGTTTTTTGTTTTAACATGGCTTACGACAGACCATGTTGGAGGAATGACTTGAAACTCAAAGTACTTTACTGGTAAAGGGTTGTCATGGAGGCATCCAGGTAAGATACAGGTGTACAGGCAGAAGGCCTCACCTTTGCTGAAATCCACGCGCCGCCGCAGGTAATCCAGGTAAGCCTGCCAAATGTCCACGTAGTCCGTGGCCTGGATGAATCCAGCGTTCAGGGCCTTCTCAAAGATTTCTGGGAAAAGAACAACAATTTCAACAACAGAGTCCAGGCGACACCATCTTGAGCCTCAATTAACCACCGCACTTGCCTCCATCCATCCATCCATCCATTATCTGAACCCGCTTATCCTGATCAGGGTCGCAGGGGGGCTGGAGCCTATCCCAGCATACATTGGGCGAAAGGCAGGAATACACCCTGGACAGGTCGCCAGTCCATCGCAGGGCGCACACACCATTCACTCACACACTCATACCTACGGGCAATTTAGACTCTCCAATCAGCCTAACGTGCATGTCTTTGGACTGTGGGAGGAAACCGGAGTACCCGGAGGAAACCCACGCAGACACGGGGAGAACATGCAAACTCCGCACAGAGAGGCCCCGGCCGACGGGGATTCGAACCCAGGACCTCCTTGCTGTGAGGCGGCAGTGCTACCCACTGCACCATCCGTGCCGCACTTGCCTCCACATGGAAAAATGACGACTCATCTTTTTCAGCTCAAAGAATACATCACTTTTAACACTCTTTAGATTACATGAATGGCATTTGGCAGACGCTCTCATCCAGAGCAAGGTACAGTTGATGAGACTAAGCAGGAGACAATCCTCCCCTGGAGCAATGCAGGTTTAAGGGCCTTGGCTCAAGGGCCCAACGGCTGTGCGGATCTTATTGTGGCTACACCGGGGATTGAACCACCGACCTTGCGTGTCCCAGTCATGTACCTTAACCACTACGCTACAGGCCGCCCTTACGAAGGTCTACACTCTTTACTAAGGTCTGGCACAAATAAGGAATAGCAGTTCAACAGCCCCTTCTCTTGGCCGAGGTAGACTGGATCACCCAAGTGAGAAATGATTACATCTCACACCCATACATCAATCTACGTGGGCCATGAACGCATTTTGGATGCAGCAGTGATTGGACTTTAGAAATCAACAACCACCACGTTCCTCCATTCCCATTAGTACACACTGTGTTAGTAAAGCATCACACTGAGCCAATGTTTCAGTCATACCCCCAGGCTACCTCCTTCTGCCTCCACACCATTATCTGCAGTTTAATTTGCAGCAATACACAGTCTCTCTAGTGGTTCTGGAATGACCACCAAAAAGAGGAAAAGAGGAGACAAACCTGCAACTTAACGCATATTTGACAAAAATAAAAAATAAACGTCTGCACGACTGCAGCAGGATCGAGGCCAGGTTTATGAATCCACTGAACAGCTACACAAATAGACAAGCCGTTTAACTTTGGGTGGGTGGACGCATTTTAGCCCTTTAGGAAAATTGGCCATTTAATACAAAACATTGCTTTCATTATGCAGAGGCTTTTATGCAAATCGACTAATTGGACCGAACAGGTTCGCAAAAGCAGTGACTGCAAAAAATAGCTCTGACAGAATTGTGGTAAAAGTGCTTGAATTGATTATACTTCCAGTTTAGGAATATGCAAACGATCTTCATGTATCATCATGAAGTTGAGGAAAGCCAAAACAAAAAACAATGCCGCAAAGCACTTAATCCCAAAATAATTTATATAAAAAAAAAAAAAACATTGCATTAACAAATACCAAACATTAAGTAATAGAAATAAAATAAAGAAACGGAGCAATACCGGCCCTACACAATGACCACAGTAGACAACACGGGCTGAAAGCAATGCCATTCTGGTCGCCACTTCCCAGCCACAACTTTGCCTGCGCACACTCACCATATGACACCAGTGCGGGAAACACAGGGCGCCATTTTGGCTCCCAGTGCCCAGCCACAACTCTGCCCCCATACATGCAATTTGACACCAGTACACGAACACAAGACGTCATTTTGGCTCCCACTTCCCAGCCGGGCATACGCTACCTGACACGGTCTGGTGCTCGGCCCCGTGCCTCTCCAGGGCCAGAATGTAATTCTTCCACAGACCCATCGTCCAGGGGCAGTTTCTGACCGCACGGTCGTGAGAAGACAGGACCAGGTCCCGGATCTTCAGCTGACGGTCCTGATACAGAGAGAGAGAGAGAGAACCTGGTAAGGTACAGAACAGCAAGCGCTCCCAACACACTTAACGTGGTTAGAAATCCTTCAGAGGCTCAGCCCACCCTAGACAGGGTTCTGTCCACACAAGCCAATAGAACAAGAGACAGAAGACTTTCGCTGCAACAGAGCATTGGCCAAAGTAGCGCCAAAATATAGAAGAGCACTTATGAGTATAAATTAGCTTTGGTTCATTTCATTGTTTAAGATGAAAATGAGAGAAGAAATAATTTCACTGTTGCTGTAAAAGCCAAATTGGGAGTTACTGCATGTGCATTTTCGTACTTTAGACCACAAAACCTGCATGTCATCATAAAGCAGGTAGGTCATCCCAAAATCCTGTGAATATCCAAAATATCCTTCTTCAAACAAAATTGGTCTGAGCCAATCAAACAGGCCTAAAACATACAACTGAAATATTTAGAAAGAAAGTGTCCCGATCCTTTCAGAGTGACTAGTTCCCATGATACCGATGATCCATCCACACACATTCTGTATTTACCCCATTTTTAAAATCATCCAACTAAATCAAGTAGACATGCAATTTATTTTCGCAACTCAGTGAATATACGCTTTATTTGGAACACCAGTATTGCTCAATGGCAAGCAGTGCTCAGCTCACTTCAGTCCAATCACACTTTTATGAACCATGGCCTGTATTGTAGACTCCGCTGAATTGTGCTGGAGCAAAAGCTTGGGGAAAACGCACAGGCCCTCGGGTTCCGCTGGGACTCCAGATCCAATCTCAGCAGATGTACCGGCAGTCCGGCCAAGCTCAAAAACGAACGCCAGGCCCATTCAGGTGGAGTTAATTATTCAGACCCACGAAGGCAACAATTACAGCAGCAATCCTCTGCCGTCAGATGCCGGGATTACAGTTTTAATTGTGGCTCCGGTCCAACTCAATTAGAAAGGTTTTTCCGCAGAATTTGGCCAACGCAGAGCCTTGGATGCATCCTCCAAGGCCACAATGCGGTCACTTCCCACCAACCCCCCACTCCTGCTTCCACTGGTCAAAACCGAAATCTCATTACCTGACAATTAAAACTATTTAAAAAGCCATGAATAAATAACGTGAAGTGAAAGGCAAAAAGTATGTTCCCCCCCCCCCCCCCCCCCCCCCCCCGCACCCTCATTGTTAAGGACCCTGAGGGCAGCGGTGCGGGGGGGGGGGGGGGCAGGTTCTCACCAGGTACTTGGTGTATTTGGCCCACATGTCCGGCACGAGGCAGTTCTCGGCGAGGGCTCGCTCGAAGATGATCTGGATGCGGGCGGGGTCCCCTTCCTGCTGCTCGTAGTCGATGTAGGCCTGGTACTCCGCCAGTTTGGGAGGCTCGGCCACCAGCTACGACACAACCAGGAGGAGCTCGATTCAGGACACTCGAGACGTATTTAGAGGGCATGAGAAAACACTTATAAAAGGGGACGGTGCTTGGACGCAGTCTAATGTGGTTACGCGAAAGCAGATTCCCATTATGAAATGTTTGTCGGTGTATTTGCACATTAATATTACGTACTTATGTGCACCATTAAACAGAGACGGGCGGACAGTTTGTATTTACTTGTACAATCGGAGTGCACCAATGTGCCATTTACTTCAAATCGTTTTATACACAAAAAGGTGTGAATGAAAAATCCTAAATAAATTAATCCATAGTGTACGGAGAGACTGTAGCAACTATCCAAATGACAGCATTTTGCTCATATTTCAACAATACAGTAACAATTATTTTGAAAAAATGTATCGTTTGATATCATAAATATGAGTAAATATAAAATATTTTACTATAGTTCTGCAGCTACTAGCTTTTGCATATTACAGTCTAACACACTGGTTTTCAAGAGCTCTGTAACAATGTGTACTGTGGCCCTGAGGCAGTGTAGAAAGGTGCTGTGTGGCCATATTTAAAGTCTAAACATTAAGCAGCTCAACCGGATGGCCAAATAGACCGGCCCAGGCAGGGGAAATTCAGGACACGAAAGCTAAACAGCTGCCTCAAAAAAAAAAAAAAAAAAACGGCATTTGCTGACGCCATCTCCCTGCGGCCCTGTTAACCAGTTCCCAGCGCAGGCGTCTGAAGAGATTAGACGCGGCGGTACCCACCAGAGCCTCCTCGAACGGCTTGCTCGCCTCCATGTGCTGAGAGGCCTTCTTGTACTGCGCCAGGACCGTCTCCGGCATGTCTTTATCCGACCACTCCTCGTACTCCGCGTACGTAGCGTCCATATCTGCGGGGGACACGCGACGTCAACGACAACACTATTCAACCCCCGCCGCTGTTC
Source organism: Conger conger (assembly GCF_963514075.1). NCBI lineage: Eukaryota > Metazoa > Chordata > Actinopteri > Anguilliformes > Congridae > Conger > Conger conger. The sequence goes on along the minus strand of NC_083770.1, from coordinate 48,214,945 downwards.
TCCCACCAGGTCCCATCCGCCTCCGGTCTTTCAGTTCGGTCTGCAAAACCCAAGCAGGGCGCCGATCCGCGAGAGGGGCCAACGTGGACTTTGGACGCGGTGAAGCGATCTGATCTGACCTTCAGGGCCCCATAACGCAAGGTATGCCCCTGTTCTAATACTTTGAGGGCCCCTGTCAGTCAGGGCCCCTAGGCATCATCCCCACCCGCCCCCCTTGTGGTACCTCAGGGGGTAGCACTGAAGGATTAGGGGGGAAAGACTCCAGACGGAGGAGGCAGGTTTGGCAGGCTCGGCTGGGCCTCAGGTGGACGCTAAGCCGGCACGCCACACGCGCATGCAGGGCCCGCCCATCTGCCTCCGTCCCGGGCCACGGACGGACCGGGCCAGGGACCTCATCTCCAGCCTGTCCAGAGAGCGCCGCCAAACCGCACGCTGCCCGAAACAGGCTCCGGCTTGCCAGCTAACAAGCCGAGAGCAAGGGGAGAGAAAAAGCAATCTCTCAACACAACGACCAGGCCTGCTGCCCCCTCTCTGTTTGGGCTTCTCTCCCACAGACAGGAAAAGGAAAAAGCTTTTCACAGGACCGTTCCCTGAGGTGTGCCGGCCAGAGGAGGGAATGCAATGTTACAGCTCCCCGAGAGGCCCAGAGAGACACACACAGACAGGAGAGAGAGACAGAGAGAGAGCTAGAGAGAGAGCTAGAGAGAGAGCTAGAGAGAGAGCTAGAGAGAGAGCTAGAGAGAGAGCTAGAGAGAGAGCTAGAGAGAGAGCTAGAGAGAGAGAGAGCTAGAGAGAGAGAGAGCTAGAGAGAGAGAGAGAAGCAGACATGCACATGCGCGCGCACGCACGCGTACACAGACAGTAGTGCACACACACACACACACACACACACACGTGACACACACACACACAGACGTGACACGCACACACACAGACGTGACACGCACGCACGCACGCACGCACGCACGCACGCACGCACGCACGCACGCACGCACGCACGCACGCACGCACGCACGCACGCACGCACGCACGCACGCACGCACGCACGCACGCACGCACGCACGCACGCACGCACGCACGCACGCACGCACACACACACACACAATGAAGCCGGCCCCCTCACCCATGAGCGGGATGGCCAGCTGGCGGCGGAACAGCGTGTGGATGCGCCCGAGCTGAGTGTTCAGCAGCTCCTGCTGCTCGCGGGCGGCCACGCTTCCTGGAGGGGGCTGTGGAGAGAGCAGAGAGTGACTGCCAGTTCTCACAAGCGCACAGCAGCCAAGAACCAGGGGAAAAAATGGCAGAATCAGCAACAGCTGCGATCTGATATTCTAGAGGCCCCAGGTGTGCACTCAAGAGCACAGATTTTGTGCTACAGGCCCTTCAGATTCACTGCTAACGCACCAGTGCTGCCCCAATTCCGACGGCCCGCCACCCGACAGCGGGATACACATCCTGCACCACATTTCTAAATGCTTCACAGAAACAAGACATATTCAGGTCGTTTCCCCAAACGGGTCATGTAAGCAACAGCCAATATTTCTCTCAAAGCCAAATCAGTACGCAATTATTTTTCGTTCTTACTGAAGTAAATAAAATGTCTAGCAAAACATACTAGATAATAATAATAATAATAATTTTGTATTTAGCTGATGCTTTCTATCCAAAGCGACTTACAGTTGATTAAACTAAGCAGGGGACAATCCCCCCCCCCTGGAGCAATGCAGGGACAGCCTTATCCACGATCACAGGCCGCCCACGTGCAGAATTTCCCCCGGCTCTTCGCTGAGGAAGGCACAGCGACGCGCTGCCCCCGACTCCCTCACCTGCATGGTGCTCATGATGGCGTTCTCAAACTCCCGGAAGGCCTCCCACACGGCCGCCCCTTTGGTCATGTGCAGTCCGACCGCGGTCAGGGCCCGCTCGAAGATCGCCCGCACCCTCTCGATGCCCCCGGGGGCGCCCATGCCCCCGATGGAGTACTGGGCATACTCCAGCCAGATTTCGGGGCCTGTGTCCAGGTAACAGTCACAGAAGATTAGCATATCATATCACTGCAATTTATTTCTTTATTTTTGTTTTGTTTTGTTTTGTTTAAGTGAAAAAAGAAACAGAAGGGCTATGCTCACATATATAATCTTTCACGGCCTTTTCGAAGAGCTCGTTCACTTTGTCTCGGTTGGGCTCCTCCTCGGTCATGCGGATTTCGTCTTTCAGCCAGTCCAGCCAAATCTCTGCAGAGGAGAACAAGGTCGGCTTTCTGCACATTCCACACAATTGCCAAGGACATCATCCGTGCCCACTCTCTTGACAGCCATACAGGGGATCGTCAAAAATGACACTCCCTCCCCCCCCCGATTTCCATAATAAAACACACCTCAAAAGGTAGTGAAGGCTTACTGTACGCTACAATATCCATCACATAACCATTGCCTGCATTTTGTTTATTGCTGCCCAAGCGTTAAGTTGAACCTATATGCGAAGCGCTATGCAGACGCTAACCTTCTGTGAGTGGAAAGAGCTCGCTCATCTTCTGTCTGGCCCTGCGCAGCCGGAGCAGTTCGCCTTCCTGTCGCAGCAGCTTGATAAGATCCACATGGCAGTTGTAGTCGAAAGCATTGATGGACAGCTGTAAATCAGAGAGCACAGAGGCGCACGATCTCAACGACCTGTGGAGGGTTTTATGTCTACGACACAAGTTAACAGTTGCGTGGGGTTTTAAAAAATATATATATAAATAAGACAATTAACCAATTACACTACATGGCTAGTTAGATAACATTAGTGCAGCATACGAGTTGAATTCTGCGTTCTTGGGCTGATCAGAGAGCTAACCCGCGTATTAAAATGAAAACTAATTCAGCCATCTAGCTAGCGAATATGATCAGCGATAGTTAGCTAGCTCGTTAGCCTAGCTGACAGTAATGAAATCACGCCCACGCCATTCGTTCGGTAACGTTAACGTGCCGAATTTGCCTGTGCACCATCATCACGATCACTCAATCCCGCCGAACACACACGCGCCTGGAGATTGAACAGCGCTCTGCTAGCGTTAGCGAGCAAGCCAAGTAACTGAAAACTTCTTTAGAAGTCGTGCAAGCATGTACACCCACTACTAAACTAATACAAATCAACATTAGTGACGCTTTAGTTCAACGACCAACTGGTCCGCATGCAAGGCGTTGGTTGAGGCTAAGTGGCTAGCTAGCTAATTAGATAGCAATATAGCGCATAGCTAACTAGCCATTTAATTTAAATCCCAGTTTAGCGAGAGCGGAGCAAATACTTACTTGCAATAAATTACGAGACCCTAACTAACAAGGTACTGTAAAAATCGCAAACATAATTTCAACAGAAATACACACACATCCAAGCGTAAAATAGATAATCGCTGCTTCACCGATAACAATTAGTGGAGAGTTTAATTCGCTAAGCACCCGATGATGGGCTAGCAGCTAGCGAGTTGCACACATCGCACCTCATTCATTCATTACTCATACCTGCTCTTCCAAACGTTGGATTTCGGCTTCATTCTCTTTTTCATCATCAGACGAATCGTCGTCTTCCTCATCAGAATCCTCGACCCCCATTCCCTCTTCCTCGTCAGATTCCATTTCTCTTTCGACCCCGGTTGCTGCCGCCTCCTCCTCCATCTCTTGCAACTGCGTCTCCTCTTCGTTCCCCTTTGCCGCCATGTTGGGACTCGATCTGCCTGGTAACAGTGAAGGGTTGTTCAAAGAGGAAGCCTGATTTCAAAGACTTTGCAGGAAAATAAGCAATATAAAAATGGACGAAAATGCATATTGCATATACTTCTAAACTTTAACGGTACTAAATGTGTATATATTGAACGGCTATAATTCGTTTTCTTTTAAAGGGCTTCAAATGATCTTTCAGGCGTTTTTAAAGCCATTGATACGCAACAGAGCTTGTAAAATACCACGTGGTAACAAGACCATCCCACTTGACGCCATGTTTGTAAGGTGCTGAGCGTGCCAAGTACAGTACCCTACTATTAAAAGTGCTTGTTATTGAAAAAAGCGCGCATATTTAGTTACTTCTGTTCTCTCTCATAAACGTGATATTGTTATTGTGATTTGTACCAAATCCTGCATTGTTTTTCACAAATACCACAATTACAAACATGCAAGCAGACCCAGACCAGACCACCCAGTCATACACACTTGTGTAAATTGACACAAATGTAATATAATTCGCCTGTCAATATTTAATTTTTTAGAGTCAATTTGTAACTAGTATTATCTAATCTGCCAAAAATCCGTTTAAATATTACTTCTGAATAGTTAAGTCTTCGAAAATGTACATGATTGACGGCTTGGCATTTTAAGAACCCTGCTAAAGTTAATGATCTAATGATCTTTCTGATGAGAAACAGAAATGTGAATGCGAAACGGCGCAGGTATCTTGAGATAATCTGCAGTATTGAGTGAAGGTGTCACTGTGAGCCCCGCCTCCATATTTGAGGTGGGGGGCGGGTTTACTTACTTCTCTGGCCTGGCCTCCGACTTCAGTACATACTGCCCTTGTTTGCTGTAAACATGGCGTTGGTAGCTTTCAAACGTTGTCTTTCTCCTCTGGTTCTCTTCGGCAGAAGGCTGTCCGCACCCGAATTACTGTTCCCGTGCTCATATCACAAAAAGGTAGGTTAAAATGTTAGGCTAGCCAAATCGGCAAAGAACGGTTGCTAAGGTAGTTACGGTAGCTTGCTAGCTCGCTAGCTCGCTAACGTTAGCTACCTAGCAGAAGGATGGTTTGTTTTGATATTGAGTCTGGAGGTCAGTTTTATTGGACGGAGTCAAGAGTCAGACAAGAGTTTAGTTTGACACTTGATCCAACTTGATCAGCTCGCTACCCATATGCTTTTTATGTTCATGAACACTTTAAAACGATGGTACACAAAATACGAAGTGCGTGCAAGTCAGATATGTTGGTTGTAAAGGACAAAAACCCGTTGGATGTTTCCATGTGGCTGGCTGCCTAGGCTTGTCATTTCGTAATAGTGTCCTACTTTCACGACTAAAAATGTAGCTGGTTAACTTCGATCGTTTACGACAAACCAAAATAGCTAGATTCCTAAATTGGACTGTAAAAATACAGTATAATCTATAGGTAGAACTAACTGTTAGTTAGCTAGCTTTGTATGCCACAATTTACGTTTAACCTACTAGCTAGCTAGCGTGACTGTTGCTGCTATTGAACTATATTACAGTTCAATGGTTGCTACCCAAAAACAAAATGTGACATTGACAATGATCACGGCAGTGATGGCAGTTAGGCAATAATTATAATAACAACGATAGTTAGCTAGTGGCGCGTGTTCACCACATACAGAAGCGGATTTGTGAGGGTACAATACTTGCTGCATTCGACGTAATGCAGTTAATTATTTACTACACCTTAAACTTTGCTGAATTAGCCTTTTTAAAATGGCGAACCACGACTGTATCCTTTTTTATAACATAAAAGGCTCAATTGCGCTAAGATCATGGGTCAGCGTGTATGTGATGTACATACAAGTATTAGCCTCCATATTTTGCGTCACCCGGGAGCACACAGCCAAGCTGGATGGAGACATAGCCCTGCTGTGAAACACAACTTTGCCAACTTGACCAGATTGAAAATTGAGCTGGTCGAGCTGGTCATAAGCTGGTCTAGCTGGGTATGAGGTGGTCAACTAGCATGGCCAAGATGGCAATAACGCTGGTTTAGCTGGGTATGAGCTGGTCAACCAAATAGTGCTGGTAGCTTGTCTGAGATGTTGTTCCAATCACCTGGATTTGTCCATTAACATAATTCATCAGCCAGGAGGTAGAATTAATTGGGGAAAATACTGGAGCTGGCTGTGCTCACAGGTGGGGGAAACGCACTGTCAGGACTTTTTTTTACTTTCTGACCCCTGGACCTTCCACCTCTCCCGAGCAGCACTGTCAAAGCCCTGTGTTTGAATTTCACCAGCGTAATGTCAAACTTTGTTTAAGTTATTTTTCTCGATGTGAATATCAGTGTCATTGACAGCCATTGTTGTGAGAGAACCTCTCGCAACTGGATGTGACTGCTTAAATCTTTTTGTCCATTGTCTTAAGGTGGTGGACCACTATGAGAACCCCAGGAATGTAGGCTCTCTGGACAAGACATCCAAGAACGTGGGAACAGGCCTGGTGGGTGCCCCAGCCTGTGGGGATGTAATGAAGCTGCAGGTACCTTTTTATTTATTTACTCTGTTTACTTGTGCTTCCTTATTTTTGTTTTTTTGGGGCGACACTGGCACAGGAGGTAAGAGCAGTCGTCTGGCAGTCGGGGGGTTTGCTGGTTCGATCCCACCCTGGCTGTGTCGAAGTGTCCCTGAGCAAGATGCCTCACCCCCAAACGCTCCTGACGAGCTGGTTGGTGCCTTGCATGGCAGCCAATCGCCATTGGTGTGAGGTTGTGTATGAATGGGTGAATGAGAAGCATCAATTGTACAGGGAAAGGCTTTGGATAAAGGCGCTATTTAAATGCCAACCATTTACCATTTATTTATCTGACGCTTTTATCCAAAGCAACTTACAGTTGATGAGACTAAGCAGGGGACAATCCCGCGTGGTGCAATGCAGGGTTAAGGGCCTTGCTCAAGGGCCCGACAGCTGTGTGGATCTTATTATGGCTACACCGGGGCTTGAACCACTGACCTTCCGGGTCCCAGTAATGTCTCTTAGCCACTGGGCTACAAGCCGCCCCCCTATTTCTTATGTGGTTTCCACTGTTCCAAAGTAAGCCCTTCAGGACGCACTCTCAGTAACGTCTCTGGCCGTTCTGCAGATCGAAGTCGACGAGCAGGGGAAGATTGTGGAAGCCAGGTTCAAGACCTTTGGCTGCGGCTCGGCAATCGCTTCCAGCTCCCTGGTAACAGAGTGGGTCAAAGGCAAATCGGTCAGTCGTCATGTTTCAAGCTCTTCTTGTTCATTATGAATTTTTCTTTTTCCATCGTGTGTTTCAGTATTCTTACCGACCTGCACTGGCATTCGTTTGGAGTTTCAAGCGACTAATTTTCTGACGGGGGTGTAGTATTGACATTTTACCACTAGAGGCTGCATCCCTCAGGAGAATGGTCTGCTGCAGCCTGTGATCACGCCGGTTATTGTTTGCTTTGTTTTGCAGATTGACGAAGCGCAGAAGATCAAAAACACTGAAATCGCTAAAGAACTATGCCTTCCACCTGTCAAGCTTCACTGCTCCAGTACGTGATTACGTTTTCTTTTTATAATGTGCTTGGGTCTACTTAGGTGGTAATTAACAACAATTTATGTGATAAATATTGTCTCGAATGCATTCTTGGGCAAACTTCTCATCCAGTGTATAAGTTTGACATAGCTGTCTATGGAGCCAACCTTTACATGTGTAAACATGTGTTTGTTGTGTTTTTTTCTTGGGTTTCTATGGACGTATGGATCTCCATCTATTATTCAGGGAGTTAGAGGTCAGCAGTTTTGTCATCTCCTTGCGAGGTCTGCACATTTGCTAACTCAATGGAAAGGGGGCAATTACGAATAAATTCCCCTCAGTATTAGGAACGTGTGGTCTGCAGCATTTTCCTCATTGGCCGATTGATTCAGCCAATGAGCAACGAGATGACGAGGGTGTGTTGGATCTGGTCCCTAGTATCACTTGTTTCTACATATCCCTTAGTCAAAATACTGTTCAAAGAAATTGTTTTAAAGTTGAACATTTTGTGTGGAATATTTCTTACCAGCCTGGCACATGCTTGATACAAGTGTTTTCTTTTTCCTTCTCCTGCTCCAATGATATATATTTGAGAAAATGTGTGGATGAATGCAATTATTATGTTTGTTCCTTTCCATGCATGAGTAAGTTTCGCATATATACCCGCAAAAACGAAACATACGGAGGACTTGTAGGGCAAAAAGAAGGCTCACTGCCTAATTTAATCAGATTGTGTTGCCATTTTTTAATTCTTATTCTTCTTGTTATAATAAGCTATTCCGCAAGATGATTTACAGTCCGTATTTTCATTCATTCATTTCATTTAATTCATTTGAAAATCCAATATACAGTTCTTTGCAAAAGTCTCACATGCTTATTTTTATTCCGTAAAGCACAAATACTTTCAAAATAATTAGATTAAAAATGTACGATAAAGAGCAAAACCGTTAAAAACTCTGCACTTTGGCTGTCTCGCTTGCTTCTGGCTCTCCAGGTAACCCCAGACAAGTTTTTTTATTTTCTTGTTACTTATCTATGTTACTTTACTTAATGAAATGCATTACATTCTCTGTAACATTTTGAAATCTCAAATTAGTTGTTGTTTTTTTCTGATAATGCACTATTGCAAAAAACAAATAAATAAACAAGACTAAATTCATAAAGATGAATCTTGGATGCCCAAGACATTTGCACAGTACTGTATATTTATAACCATCTGGATATTTCCCAGTTATTGATGCTTGAAAGATGCACCGAAGCCTCACCGAAGCCTCACCGAAGCCTCACCGAAGCCTCACCGAAGCCTCACCGATGCCCCACTGTTTCACCTGTCTTTATCTCATTCGTCTCATTTGTTCTCTGCAGTGCTGGCGGAGGACGCTATAAAAGCAGCCCTGGCGGATTACAGGCTGAAGCAGCAGGACCAGGACGGGGAGACGGCGAAAGCCAGCAACTGAGGGGTTCCTGACCCAGAAACCCAAGTCTCCCATATCCCATTCCTCCATCTTCCTGAGTAGCGCAGTCGTCACTGGGCCAGTATATAACACTGGCCATCCCTCCGCCCTGCTCTCCTCGTCGAGTCCGGTCAACCCACAATCTAACGCCGCTTCTGTGGGAACATTGCTGTGAAGTTAAGCCTTATCACTCTCAGTTAATATTAACCGGGTGACTCTGTTGTTCTGGGTTTTATATATATATATATATATATATATATAAACATTAATTCTGTAATTTCTGGAGTTTGGTTCATGAATATTGAAGTGCTTGTTAAGAGCGATGCCTAATTAAGCCGATGTGTGGGGTGCATGATGAGCATCTTTTGACAGCTGTGGTCATAGGATATTGGTTATTCACATTACTACAGTTCAGGCAATGGATAAAAGCAGCCATTTGTCAAAAATTGTAAATGTTGTTTATTTGCATTGTAAATTTTATTTTGGCATTTCACTTCTGGGGCTGGCTAACTGGATGTGATCCGCTCATGTACAGGAGAGAGTGTTTAAAGCAGACAGATTTCATAAAAAATCTGATTTACAATTGAGGTTACAAAAAGCATTCATTCTAGCAGAACGGAAACCGCGTGGTTTACCACATTCATGACGCTGTATTGCCATCTCAGACCTAGATGTGGTCAATGTGTTGCTTAGTGACATCCAAAAAAAAATCCTTGAAAATGCATACAAGAAATAAATAAAAAATCTATAACCAAAAATGTGTCCCATCTCGCATTTGTGAGACAAACCAATGGCTTGGGGTTTTGTTCTGCGTTCTGCGTATAAAACGTGCGGTTGTGCTCATGAGGCCTGGAGAGGAGCCACCCTCTGGTTCCTGTGTAGGACCTTCTTCAGCACCAGCAGGACCGCCAGCACCAGCAGAGCCACCAGCACACACAGCACAGCCAGCAGGGCCGTGACGGGGGCCGGGGCCCACAGACCCACAGGCCCCGGGCGGGCTGTCGCGGGCAGGACGCCCGCCTTGTTGGTGGGCAGGACGGGGCTGGAGATCTCCGTGGTGGTGGCGCTCCTGGGGGGGTCGGGACTCCCAGGGCTCTCCGTGCAACTGGGGTCCTCGTGGGGCCCCTCGGTGGGGGCGAGGGGGGCCGGGGTGGAGTTTAGGGACAGGCAGTCCTCGTAGCTGAGCTCCTCCAGGGCGTAGTGCGGTTGTAGGAGTCGCGCGCGAAGGATACCGGGTGTTTGGGCGTCCTCCTCCACGGGCGCAGGTCTGTCCCGGTATGCTGTCGTGGGGGCCCCGGGCGAGGGTCTGGGGTCTCCCGGCGTGGCGAGGGTCAGCACAGCCCTCGCCTCAGCCTTCAGGGCGACCGTGGTGTCGGGCCTCAACACCCGCGGGCAGATGGCGGCAACCGGGAGGGCGAGGAGCGGGCGGTGTGCCAGGTGAAGGGGGGCGGAGCACACCAGGTCGGTGGCCAATCGCAGCCTGCCGTCCAGCAGCCAGCGGTACAGGTAGAGCAGGTCGCACTCGCACGCCCACAGGTTGTCCGCCAGCTCCACCGTGCCCAGCCGGGGCAGGCCGTCGAAGGCCCGGTCGGGGACCGAGCGCAGGCAGTTGCCGTTGATCTTCAGCACCTGCAGGTTGACCAGCGCCGCCATGGCGGACAGGTCCATGGCCGAGATGCAGTTGGCCGACAGGTCCAGGTGGGTGAGCGAGGCGGGCAGCGCCGGCGGCAGGCTCTGGAGCCGGTTCCCCCTCAGGCTCAGCACCCGGAGCCTCCCCAGGCCCCGGAAGGCCCCCGGCTGGATCACCCGGATGCGGTTGTCCTCCAGGTCCAGCCGGGTGAGGTTGCCCAGCCGCCGCAGGCCGCCGGCGGTCAGGTAGGTGATGCGGTTCTCCTGCAGCTGCAGCGCCTCCAGGCTGGGCGGCAGGCCCTTGGGGAAGTGGGGCAGCAGGTTGTGGCTCAGGCTGAGCTCCTGGAGGCCGGCGAAGGGCAGCAGGAGGTGGTCGACGTCGCACAGGCGGTTCCGGGCCACGGAGAGCACGGCCGTGTCCAGGGGCACCGAGCGGGGCAGGCTCCGCAGCCCCAGGGCCTCACAGAGCACCAGCGCCCCGGGCCGGGGGCAGCAGCACCCCGAGGGGCACTCGGAGAGGGCCAGGCCGACCACCAGCAGGAGACCACACAGGCACCAGACCATGGCTCACTGAGGGGGGGGAGAAAGAGCGGCAACCTGAGACTCCCCGTACGGCAACAACACCGCCATGAGTCACTGACCACAGAATGAAGTATAGCGACTTCTAAGCGACTTATTTTTCACTCATTCATGGATGTTTTTTTGGTTACAGTATTCAGAATGAAGACGGGTACTAGATCCCACTCATGGATTATAAAGGGTGCTGAGATAAATTCCCTGTGAGAAACATCATGTAGACCCCCCCCCCCCCCCCCCCCCACGGACAAGTCTATGATGTGAAATATCACTTTAGTGAATTTACACTCAGTTCTATGGACATTTAGTACTATAAAATGCATGCACTGTTTTTATTTGCATGCAAGTTGCTTGATAATACATGGCTCACACAGACGCATATGAAAGTGGCTAAAATTATTAAATGTAATTAGCACATACTGACATAGGGGCCAAATCAGCTTTCAACATTTGTCAAAAAGGTTCCCATAAAAGGATGCCTGAAAAAAAAGGTAGTCTTGAGTATTATGGGTACATACCATCGCTCTCTGAAGGCTACAGCTCCTCGTTTCCCCAGAGTGACAGGAGGTTCTCTGATGTGGCTGAGTCCCTCACCTGACCTGCCGTTTTCCTGCGATGCTCTTTCTACAAAACCGTCTGCTCTTTGAAGATTCTCCACAGTCAGCCATCAAACTTTAATGGCATCTTTAGGTGTTCCATTACATTTTTCTTATTTCTTTTTTCTTTTTTTTCTTCACCATCTACATGAATTGAGCACGTTCAGATATGACCGAAGATATGGAACGTGCATCGCTCGGAGAACTCCAAAGCCAAAACGCCGAAAAGCAACAGAGTCGCTGTTTTTACGCGCTGGCATCCTGAAGGACGTCTCTCTCTCTCTCTCCAGGTGCTTCAGGGCCAGAGGTTAACCCTCGGGCTAATGCATTCGGAGAAAGTTCTCAGAGGCGTGTGGACGGTGTTTTCCATGCTCGCTGTACTCCCCTCGCTCTTCTTGCCCAGATGGGAAGAGCGGGGAGCGACCGTCGGCTAGAACATTCCAGAATTATTTAGCACCTCTTCCACAAAAGAGCAGGAAACGTGACCCCGAAACGCGGCACTGTCCCGGGCTCACGTTTCTGTTACCCCCCTGCCTGCGGAGGCTCGGAGGCTTTCACTTTCCATCTTTGATGTCTGGTGTCTGCTTTGAATGCATAAACAGCGCTCTACGCTGACACTTATCCCAGGGGACGCGTGCTCCTAACCAAGGACACACTAAAGCATCCCAATTAGTAGATGCGCTCATAAATTATTTTTCCTGTAAGCACGCATCGATTTTCAGGAGCAGATGCCGCTGATGAGCACTGCTGAAACTCCTGCCTTTCTGAAATTGGGACGCACTTAAATATCCACACACTTAACCTTTTAATTCACTTGATTCAGTTATTTTATAACCTCATGAACTCATTATTTCAAAAATAAATAATTAATGATGATGGTCAGTTATATCCACAAAAACAAAAGTAATTATTTCCCCATTTTGTTACAGAGATGTTTTGGTGATAGTGTGGTAGTTTTGGTCGCTGCTTTTCAGATAACAGGCCGTGTCCTGCATACAGTACTCTCTTTGTCCACAGGATGGCAGTGTTGTTCACAATATAACAATTTATTGATTTGCAAAAGAGAAGTGAAATCACTTCCCACAAATGTTATGACCCTAATATTTTCACGTTATTGCTGAGTGGCATGAAATGAACAACAATGGTGTCATTATGTTTTTCTTTTTTGAGAGCCACGAGGCAAAAACGCGTCGTCAATAACGGAAGCCGTGCTTAAGTGACGTATTATGAAAAGGTTTTTGCTATTTTGGAAATTCAGAAATAAGAGGAACTGCACCAATGGAAAGAAGAAACAAAAAAAACCTACGAGTATAAATGCCTGCCAATCCTGTGACGAAGCTGCCAGTAGAGAGAGTCGGTTTTACTGGCAGAGTCCTTTGACATGCTGACACACATATACACGCACAGTAAATATCCATCCGTCCACCCATTATCTGAACCCGCTTATCCTGATCAGGGTCGCAGGGGGGCTGGAGCCTATCCCAGCATACATTGGGCGAAAGGCAGGAATACACCCTGGACAGGTCACCAGTCCATCGCAGGGCACACACACCATTCACTCACACACTCATACCCACAGGCAGTTTAGACTCTCCAATCAGCCTAAACTGCATGTCTTTGAACTGTGGGAGGAAACCGGAGTACCCAGAGCAAACTCCACACAGACAGGCCCCGGCCGACGGGGATTCGAACCCAGGACCTCCTTGCTGTGAGGCGGCAGTGCTACCCACTGCACCATCCACGCCGCCTAGTTATAATATTAATTAATTCATTAATTTTTCCCTCTAACTTTTTAAACGGTTAAGCGACTGTGCAAATACAATGGAAACACGCGTGTCAAAGCGGAAAGCGGTCGCTGAAAGTGCTAGATTTGGGACTATGGAAATCCTCACACGGAATCGGAGGAGGTACTCGACTGCGTGCATGTCCGATTTCAGTCATCTAATTAGCTACTGAAATATTGATCGAATCCTCTGAAGCCCGCCGAGATTATTAACGGCGCAGGCTTCACCGCGGGCCTCTGGGGCATTGGCAGCAGAGCCCTGGGTAAGATGTTTCCCTGTGCTGCCAGCCGGCCAGTCAGGCTTCAATACTTCCACACAGGCCTTGTGCTTCTCCAGTGGCTGCCTTCCTGTCACGCTGTAATGACCGGTCCTCCGCGGCACTATAAACACCAGTTCCTGTTCTGGCGAGCAAGATTAAGTGCACAGAGAGAAGCGGGCGGTTGGAGCCTCCTCTGTTATATTTTAAGTTACCGTAGAAATCTTAACCTTTTCAAACTCTACCTTAGTCCTCCCTCCTGATTTCCCCCGCCCCGCCTTTCTGATATCCCTATCCTTGTCTAACCCCCCAAAAAACAAAATAAAAACTTATGCACTTATGATGACGACTATATGTTTAGAACAGCATTCCATGTGTATTTTCCTAGTTCTGGATGTGATGCTTTGACTTGTGGTAGAACCTATGCACTTGTAAGTCGCTTTGGATTAAACGCGTCTGCCAAATGACAAAAATGTAAAAAATGTACTGGACCGTAGGTCACCTCTGGCCATTACTCATTGCACAGCTGGCCGATCTAAGTGACTCCAGTGACAGTTTTGCCAAAGACGTCTGTCGTCAGCTGTCGCTGTAACGCATTCAATATTCAGTTGGCAAAAAAGGCTCTGCGCTCTACAGTGTACATGAGTATCACGTTTGCCCAGCTGATGATATGATAGTGTTGAGTAATTAAAGGTAACTAAACTGTAATTACAGATATACAGTGGCCTGGAAGGGCAAAGCAAGATCTTTTCACAGGGTGGTGTTTGAGGACAACTCATGAAATAAATTGCGATGAAATTACACCAGTAACTGAGGGGGTAGGTTAGATTCCCAGGTGCTGTTCTACCCTTACGCTACTAAACCTACACTGCTTCAGTAATTATACAGCAGTATAAAATAATTATATATCACGAATGTACAGCAAGCTGCGCGTTGTAATTTGCTCTGGATAAGAGCATCTGCTAAATGGCTAAAATGTAAGCGTGAAACGCAGGGCATTCTGGGTGTTGATGGTCGTAGGCTATCAGGTGGGCTTTCATTGCGGAGCTCAGAGAGCCAGGCATGTTTTCGCTGCTGTCTGTTGAGACCCGTGGTCCTTTCTGTACAATAGAGTGTGTGATATTCAGTATGCACACTATGGTGATGATCCATCAATTAGGTGGCAATAGGTAGCCTCCACATCACGCTCACGACTACTGTCTGTTCTGGCTCCACGGTGGTGGAACGAACTCCCCGTTGAGGTCAGAACTGTAGAATCTCTCCCCACCTTCAAGCGCAAACTGAAGACACACCTCTTCAAGCAGCACCTCTCCCCATCCCTCCCTGCCTCCCTGTGAACCTTAATTGTTGTCTCTGTGACTTGCTTTGTGTATCGGTATTTTTAGTTGGCTAGGTAAGCAGTGTTTGGATAGTTAACTTTGGTTACTTTTGCTTTGTTTCTTTGTTTCTTTGTTCTCAAAAAAAAAAAAAAAGGCCCTCGTCCTTATCTTTGTTGTACAGGTAGCAGTTGAAATTGTACTTCCCTCTAGGGTCTTTCAGCGAACTTATCCCTGGTTATGGGTATGCACTTTGTTGTACGTCGCTCTGGATAAGAGCGTCTGCCAAATGCCAATAATGTAATGTAGCCTGTCCTTAAAACAGATTCGCCCCTCTCCTGAGAACCTGCTGGTATGAATGGGCCACACAATTTAGGTTTTAATCGTTTTTTAGATATTTTTTTGAAAGACGTTGTAATTTAGCAGTATTCGCAGGGTGTGAATAGCTTTTACGATGGTACTGCTCGATTGAGGATTTATTGGTTCCCCTCGATGTGAAATCACACAGCTGGCTCTGCAGACCCCAACTCTACCCCACCCCCATTTTGGTATGCTACAGGCACACATCTTGACACGGTGGCGAAATGATAAAGTCCCCGCAATCAAATGGGATCGTCCTCAGCATAAGGAACCAAATAGTCTTTGCTTCCTCCATTTAAACAGCCTACTTTCACTGTTCACTTCTCCACAGTGAGAAGGAGAAAGAAAACATCCTGGCCAGAGCTAATTTGCCAAAATACTTTTCACCGGAATTCCTATTTTGTACTTGTGCCCTTCAGACGGTGACCCTGCTGTCTAGCTTTGGGAATGTGTGCTGTTACTCTGCCAGTTTGTTTTTGAATCAATGTCTATGTCAGCTTGTAATGCACGTTTTTTTTTTTTGCGTGTATGTATCCACATGGGAAACAAAACAGTTGAATGCAACAGGGGGCAGAAACTAATCGACCTTCTTGTGAAGTGTCACAAGCAAGACATTCAGGTGTCCTACAATGCTATGCGTGATATCTGTTTGACGAACGTTAAAGCAGTCTACTTCTCTTCTCTTCGTGGTGATTTTTCTTTTGCTCAAGAGAGAAAAAAATAGGCAACCTCAGAGCAGACCCACGTTTAGACGGCCACACGCTCCACACCCGACCGTTTATTTCTGCTCGCGCTGTAATTTCAAAGATTATGGCTGCGCTTGCCAACGTTCTTTATCGTTATAGCAATCTTCTAATTTGGGGCCAGTCGTGTCTTTCATGTTTTAAACATATGGATGTCGCCCTTTTTTTATTTTTGTTTCGCTGAGGTCAATGCAGTCTCGGAAGACTAGAGCTCTGATTTAGAACGGTTTTCGGGGCGTTCCCGACAATTTTGTCCGTAGCTACATCTGTTCCCATTGGTTTAAAATGTTATTTCATTACACACTGAACCCCACGAAACAGCCAAACCAAGCACAATAAATCTGCCACCCTTTCGCTGGTTTCAGCTGAGAGAGAGAAGGCAGTCAGGGGTTGAAAAGAACAGCACATATTTTTGAGTTAAGTGACAAAACCAACGAGGTGCGAAAAGAAAAATCATGAATCACATGTTCACTTTTGGAATGCAGAAATTAAATATTTATACAGTGCACAACCTTAACGCCTTTTCGATGGCACTTCCTGCTTCTATTCGATCCAGCCCTCAAAACACTGTGTGTATGTTTTTACTATCATTACTGAAAGGTATTAACAGAGCACCTAACATAACACTTGTGATTTATATGTGTTCTAGGCAAATACAGACAGGCCTTTTCATATCGTAAAATTTTAATGGCGTTTTTCTTCTTAAAATATTTATTTAAACTCTCCACAATTGTATAAGTCAGTATTCACCTCTGTGCTGTTTGATTTTATAGGCTGATACACAAGTACAAACACCGTTTTAATGGAAATATTTATCTGGTAGAATTATTTTTACAATGCATGGTCCAGAAGCTGAAGGAAAGATTACCAGAAAAAACGAGATCTAACTCCTTTCAACCATTGTCTGCCTTATACAAGAATAATATATCCAGAGAGAGAGAAACAATATTGACAATATTATTGCTGGGCTGCTACCCAGCTTTTCAAGCCATAATATGTAGACATCAAGTCTGTGTGTGTGTGCGTGTGTGCATGAGTGTGTTTGTACATGTGCAAAAAACAATGAAGAATTATAGCAATATGAAATAGGTTACTAAATTAAATTTATTTAAAGCAACCTAATAGGTTTTCCCTTTATTGGTCGAGTCAGACAGTGGAATCTCTTTATGTATCATTATCAGAAATCAAATTACTTCTAAAATGTATTTACACATTATTTGAATGAGCTGGGGACAGAGACAATGAAAGGTTGTACTTGCACTGGACAGTTGGTGAAGAATGGTTTTATGTATTCAAGGTTTTGCTCTAAATTCTCCAGCATGGCCTTCTTCTCTGGTGGAAACTGTTGCCTGTGTCTTGATTGAACTTGGTACGTTAGCAACTCTAAAATAAACCTTACAGGTGGGAATAAGAAAACAAAAGTTTATTTAAATTTCAAACATAAAAAAGGCAAAATTAAAGAAGTATTAATGGTGATACTTAAATATGTGAACATGAAACACAGACTGTATATAAAAAAAGATGGCTTTCCCTGCATGTCTTCTGAATATGCATCCTATAGTTTCATCATAAAGTAACATGAACATCACAGTGAAAATTAGTCACACAAGTGAAAATATTTGAAAAGTAGAAGGCTGTGTGGTACTGTGTCTGTGTTAGGAAAAGAACGGGTTCTGACGACAAAACATAGCACATCAAACAATGTCTAATCAAACACACTGAATTAAATACACAAGACAATTAAATTGCTCAAAATAAGATATAATGCTGTTAAAGAAATAACAAATTATGTTAAAAAAAGAATAAACATAATCAAAGTGTTGGGCATTGATCTCCTTGTGAAGTGTCTGGTCTGCAAGACCTCCAGCCATCTGCCCCACCTGAGTTCATGTTTTGAAGACATTTTGCTACATACAGAAATACAATGAAACCCAGAATCCTTCTACAGTATCATTCTACAGCTGTTAACTTCAGCAAAGATTGAACTTCAGCAGAGAGTGAAAAGATACTCTTTGGTGATATCAATTTGGATTGTCATCGCCAAAACTCTACAGCAAACATTTACAGTAACATAAATCCTACTTTTTTTACACAGCTTCAACCTCTAAATTATTTTTACTTGTCACCTGTGTCATGGTGTCTCAACCATGCTAAGAAAGCAGACAATCTTTTTACCAAAAGAACTTGCACACATCATACTATGTTTTCTGTGGAAATATTGTTTGCTATCAAAGAAAAATGTACACAAGAGGGAAGAAGATATGAAACAAGATTAAAATAAAAAGGAATAACACTGTAGTTTTTTTTAGTAGTACCTTTTTTGGTTCATGTTTTTAAAACTTTCTCGGTAATTATATTATTATGATAAGGTACAAAGTTTGACAAAACTCTTCCACTGCGAGCTTTAAGGAAGCGTGCCAGCTCTGTTTAAAAGGCAGCCGCCTGTTTCCCGTATGGTTTACAACAGCAGGAACAACAACTTCCTGAATCCCTGTCAGTGCCGACCTCACTTCCTGTTTGGCCAGGCGCTTCACTTGTCCTTGTCTGTGTCCTGCTTGGGGGGGCTGGTGTTCCTCAGGTGACACAGGCAAACCAGGGGCTGGCTGGGACTGGGGTTTGGTTTGGGTTCCTTGCTCTCTTCCTCCTCTTCCTTCGGCTTGGCAACAGGCTCCTCTACCTTGGGCCTGTCCTGCTCGACCTTCTGCGTCTCGGAAACCTTCTGCTTGGGGTCCTTACCTTTCTCGCCCACGAGCGCCTTGGAGGGCGTCCGCAGGTTCCTGTTCTGAGCGCTGATGTCAGTCTGGAACTGCCTGTTGGAGTCCAACGGCTCCGTCTTCTGGCTGTCGCGGGCCTTCTCCGGGACTTCGTCGAAGGTCCTGGCGCCCCCCTTCTTGTCCTTCTGGTCCACGTACTTCTTGGCAGGGAAGGACGAGGGGTAGTAGGCCTTGAGCTTGCGCTTGTGGCTCATGACGGAGGCGCAGCAGACGATGAAGATGATGACGATGAGCAGGGCGGACACCACAAGGATGAGGAGCAGGTTCTCCCTGAGGAAGTCCACCACCTCGTTGAGGATGAAGTTCTTGATGCGCACGGCGGTGGTGACCCGGGGGGTGGGGGACAGGGGGGCGGGCGAGGGGCCGCGGGTGGTGTAGGACGTGGGGACCAGGATCTCAGGCTCCCCGTCCCCGCTGCCCTCGGCGGACATGTTGAAGGGGAAGGGCGTGGCCCGGCAACACAGCAGGAACGCAGACGCGCACGCCAGGCGCAGAGCCAAGGACAGCTTCATGGTTCCTCTGGAAACCTGTCGTGAACAAAGAAGGATGGGGGGGGGGGGGGGGGGGGGGGTACGCTGTCAGTTCCCCAAATTCTCCAGTTTCAAAGTTGTACTTTGCTTTCACTTACACTGTAAGCTAGGAATGTTTCCTGAAATTGTGAAGAAAGTGTGGTTATTTTAAACTCCGTCCATGTACTGCAGTGTGAACGGTGTTCAAACTCGCATAACTGAAAGCACATTCGGCTTGTGGCTCCACATGCAGGCTCTGTATACTATTTCTTTAAATACATGCGATGACTGACACAAAGCACGCCTCTAATTTCTACACGCATCCAGCGCTGATTTTATAAATACACTGAAGCACTGCCAGGTGCAGGGCAGCCGTCCTGTTTCCCACTGCGTTTTCCCCCCTCATCGTGCCAGCCATCATATTTATTTGAAGAAGAAATACGCAGGTCTTTCATTTCTACATGCACCTAAAGCTGTGCGTATAAACACACTGAGGCACGTCGCACCGCAGAGTGGATACTGAATTGTCGAGGCGGTAAAATTCACTGCCAGGTGCAGGGCAGCCATCTTGAGCCGCTGCTTCCCCCCCCCCAAAGCTTCTCTGCAAACAGATGCGCCTCTCCGATGACTGATGCCATTCAGAAAGCGCAGCCCGGGCGCCGGCCGCCCGGATGCCCTGGCGCGGGTTCCCGAGAGACACGGCCCCGCGGAGCAGAAGAATAGGGCCCTGTGTCTCGGGAGGAAGGGTGAGCGGAGCTGTTTTCCCGGCCGCCCCGCGGCCTGTTTCAGTCCGGCAGCTGCGCCCCGTCCTCCTCAGCGCAGTTCACCTTACACATCGGAGCACGTGACCGCCTGGCGGACGGGCGCTGGTGGCCGTCACGGGGCGGGACCACAGGGGGCGTACAGCGGAGGTTCTGGCACCGCTCACGGCCGACTGGATCGGTTATTCGCTCAAGCCCTTTTCACTGGGCGGTGTTGTTTACATTCGAGAAGACTTTGGAAGGTAGTTGGCCCTAACAGGTCTCAGGCGAAGATGAGATTTGTGTTAGCCTTAAAGCCTAATAATGCGACTGTTTTGAGCTATGAGGTCATTCACAGTTCAAATGTTCCTTTTTGAGGGAAGAGGTACGTTGATAAAGTTTATAATACTTTTTTTATTTTTTTATTTTGAAACCTAAATTGCGCCTTTAAAAAAATTATGTTAGGACATATTTCAGTTTTTTTACTGGAAGTGTTTATGTTTTACATTTAAACCACTTAAATGTAACATTTTCTTTATTTTCTGTTCATATTAATCTACATAAAAGGGCCATAAAAAGGGAAAAAAAAGCTGGACTGGGTTTTAAATTGAATTAAAACTTAATTTGTACTGTTGATTTCAGTCAATGAGCACACAAATAAAGGCAGGAACCGTATATCCTGCAGGGAGCTGAGAAGAGGCGTGGGAGAGCGGAGGTTCCGAGCCTCTATATTTACTCTACAGCAGCCAGCAAACCACAAACTATGCAGACGGCCAAGGGCAGCCATTTTACAAAGTGTGCCGCTGAGCTTCTCATTTATATCCTCAAAACGAGCGCGGGCGCCCGCTAAAATCTAACGGCGCGAGAAAATCAGAGCGCATATTCAGTGCAGTCCATATGTATTTGGACAGAGGGACAATTGCTGTTCTTTTGGCTCGGTACTCCAGGACACTGGATTTGAAATGACACAACGAATACGAGGTTAAAGCGCAGACTGTCACCTTTAATTTGAGGGCATCCATATTGGGAGATTGGTCTAGGAATGACATTTCTTTCTTTTTTTTATACACCTGGCTAATCAGAAACAACTGAGATGTCCAAACCCTTGGTGGCCTAAAATGGGGGTGATTATGTATAAAAGGGGATGTTATTCCTACACTGATCACCCGATGCAGATGTAAACACTCTCAAAATAAAGGCCTGGACCTTATCTTCATATTCATTGCTTCATTTCAAATCAGTACATTTCAGTACAGAGCGAAAGAAACAGACATTGAACCACTGTCCAAACGCGTACAGACAGCACTGTACGTAAGTATTTCCCAGTACATGTGAAATGCAGACAGCTCTGTGTCAGAGATAACGTAATCCATGGTTTGACCGGGGTGAGCCACATCCAGGCAGCAGCCATCAGCTCACGGCTGCTCTGTTTCATTTCGTCCCGTGCTGGAAAATATAATTTCTTAATGGATGAGTCTAAATCACATTATATTTCTGCTGGTGAAGATATATTCAGGAAAACATAAATATGGCCTTAGATTTGAATACAGAAAAAAAAAAGTAGAGAAAGAGCACTTAAATGGATTAGGGCTACACAGAAAACTAAAGAGAATGTACACTAGTGATGAACCATATTAATCAATATATTACTAATATAATTAAGTATTAGGGCATTTATGTAGCTTAAGTGTTCTGATGAAATCACTAGCTCTCGAGTGCGTTGACTGTAAATTGCAAAAGAATGTCCCAGTAACCCCCTCCTGAAACAAGCAAGCATGCTCATCTTGGTGTTCTCGCGAAGTTGGCCTTTTATGATTTATAGGCTTCCCAATTGTGAAACCGCATACAAGGTACAAGCCTCCTGGTTCCAGTAAAATAGAGGTTTTGGTTTGAGGGAGAGGGGGAGGGGCTACTGCTGTGAGCACGTTATGAGTGGCAGCCCAGTTGATGATGGACCTGTCTTTGGGGACGTACGGAAGAGGGACCTATTCTCTAATTACATCTATACCTGGAACATCACCACCAAACCAGGCCTCTCACCTCCCACTCACTTTTATATGAACAGAGAAAAATGGGATGCAGGAATTCTTCGCTGTTACGTAGATGTAACAAGCTTTTATTGCCAAATTACTTTGTAGCCTTAGTAATGAGCAGGGCATATTGATTACTTGCTTGCTTAATATGTCCAAACTAAAGGCTAAATTCACATATACTGTACTTCCACATAGCAATACTTATGTGGGCAGCCCTACACAAGCAATCGTGTTTATTATTTAAGGAAATGAACCGGTTATTACAAAAAATCTGTTTTGCTGTAAATTGCATTTACAGTATACATTACCAGGGACGAGATTAGAGACCTCCTCTTCAACAAGGAGGATGGGATTAACCCTTCAGTAGCCTTGTGTGGTCTCCACAGTCACGGAGGCGGATATGCACCGTATGTGGACTCAGTCATTTTGCGATGATGTGTACAGGCGTGGAGGATGCCTGCCCATGTGTGCTGTGCCTCACCACAGCATTAACCAGCCTTAATTATATCCTAGAATAGACTGACCCCCAAACACCGACATTCCCCATATGTAAAGCATCTCTACAACATCCTCTCTAAATGTGAACCTTCAAAAAGCTGCACCGCTGTCACCCAGTCACGAGAGCAAGCTCTTTAAGCCAGCGTGATCTCTGCTTTTATCTCTGCTCGGCATCAAGACACAGCGGGCAAATTCAGCTCCGGTGTTTTTATAGTTGCTAAGGTTTCAAACCTGAGCCTCATAACGTGAAGTATATTCTGGGAATCAAAGTAGTAGTGACTGCTGACACTGATAATTTATACTTTTTCTCTTTGTAAAATACTAAAACACTACTACTAAGTAATAATAATAATAATAATAATAATAATAATAAAATCAAACACTATAAATGGCTT
>NC_083770.1:48077061-48189561 GCF_963514075.1 Conger conger | reverse complement strand
CGCGCACAGACCTTGCGCGTAAGCGTGCCAGCTAGACGCCACGGTCTTGGTCCGCACGTTTTCCACTAATTAATCTTCCGCTCACTTTAACCGGTTGGTCACAACCCCAGCATTTTAGCTGCCATTTCAGGTGTTCCATTTGTTTTAGTCAAAAGTCAAAAACACTGTAAGACTGTAAGACTGTAAGACTGTAAGACTGTGAGACTGTAAGACTGTAAGACTGTAAGACTGTAAGACTGTAAGACTGTGAAGACTGTAAGACTGTAAGACTGTAAGACTGTAAGACTGTGAAGACTGTGAAGACTGTAAGACTGTAAGACTGTAAGACTGTGAAGACTGTAAGACTGTAAGACTGTAAGACTGTAAGACTGTGAAGACTGTAAGACTGCCAAACGCCAAGAGAGGAATCTACTGTCACGGCAGTAGTAGCAGAAAGACAGAAGTGAAACATTCACACCTTCACTCTGGAGAGTCCCAGGCCAAAAGGTTTTTATTTGTTTTAATTTACTTTAAAAATTGTAATGAATAAGAAAGAGTAAAAGAGAAACTCAACAATGTTTTGCACGGAAACTTTAATTCATAATATGGCATGCATGGTTATGTTCTGCCAGCAGATGTCACTGGTAAATGATGAAGCTTCAGTATTTACACTTTGAATCTCGGGAGTAAACAATGTGAGCTGAAAAGGCACTATATGTGTCATCACAATGGCACTCCAAACACTGAAAATGGCCTTAAAATTGAAGTGAAAACAAGCTGTTTTTTTTCTGTTATGCTGCATTTGTGTGTGTGTGTGTGTGTGTGTGTGTGTGTGTGTGTGCTGTGCCATTTGTAATTACATTACATTACAATTACATTTGAACAAACATTCAAATATTAGCCTAAATGTTCAATCTTCAAATCTTAATTTGTACTACATACATGTACTTATAGTACCGTATACATATTGGGTTTGTAACTTAGTATATGTTTTTAGTCTGGGTTGATTTGTCGTTTTCCCCACAGGATAACAATGCACGCAGTTAACTAAGATGAAAAGCATATTACACAAACCGTAATTCTTCATTTTAATAAGCGCCATCTTAGTTAAGTTAAATAATTTAATATACAGATATGAATTATTTTCAAGAATAACTAAACACTAAACATAACTAAATCTCTAAGGACTTTGAGTGCAGTGTAACTGCAAATGTACATAGTTTCACTATACGTTTCCTTTCACCAAGAACCTAAACGAGAAGTTAAATATATCCTCAAGCAACAGGCTAACGAATTCAGAACATGGCTTAACAATCTGTACGGAGGACGACCATCTGTTTGTAGGTAATAAACCAGACTCTGTCCTGCCTTTAGTCAGAGTGAACAATTGCCAACCCAAGCATTGGACATAATGGCTTGGCTAGCACAGAAGAGATGAAATCTTTATTGTCCCGCTTTTAGTCAGAGTGGACTGCTGCCTCGCCTAGCATGGACATAAGGTCTGCTCTCGAAGAGATTCAATCGTACAGACCTCCGGGGAATATCACATGTACCCTTAGGAGTAGGACTAAGAAACTGAGTGGTACTGGCCCATCAAGCAGGAGGAAAGGGCGTGGGATGTAAGGGTATTCCTTCTGGAAAAGAGATAATTGAATTATGTACTGGAAGGCTGTACCTCTGGCATTTTGGCCATCAATGAACTAATGATGCATCATTCCATAACTTAACAATGATTTCCGCCTGGGTGTTTGAGTGAAAAAATACTTTTGAATGTCAGATTGAACTGAAAATGTATCGGTACACAGTGCTCCTTTGATTGCCTGTCAGGAGGACAGTGATCATAGACAGTACATAGAGGCCTGACGGATGTTGTTGTTTTTCTGTGGAAAATCATACTACTTTTGCCGTGTTACTACACCCACCCGCTGCCAGGCAGAGCAATTCCGAGAGCCAATGACTCAGACGGAAAATTACACGCACACACATCCAAGATGCTGAATTTTTCCCTCATCTTTTCTCAATCTTTTCTTGTTGAATTATTAACCAGTTCAGTTCCAGACAGAGTGCAGTCAGCAAAGAGCAAAGCACGGTACGCGCCCCCCTTTGACAGCACAAACACTAAGCACATAAACAAGCAGGGCTGCACATTTGTGGGAAAGCCGTGTCACAGAGTGAGAGGCCCTTCGTTCAAGCAGCAGAGTCTCATATTCAGTCCGCGTTCAGTTCCAGATTCTTCTGTAAGCTGAACCAGTCTCCCACCGCAACCACTTTCACCGCTACCCTGGCTGCATTAGATAAGAGCAGTTTCTGTTAACTGCAAACTCAGTTTCCGTACTTGCGCTAGTAACGTTGAATCTAGCTCTCACTTCCGTGGACCTAAGCGTGACAGCTGTCTACACTGCTTACGAAATCAGTGAGAACAATTTACGTATTCCAAGGCTGTAGGTTCCGGGGGGGGGGACATTGGATCAGGTGGTAAGAGCATTTGTCTGGCAGTAGGAGGGTTGCTGGTTCGATCCCATCCTGGATGTGCTGAAGTGTCCTTGACACCTAACCCCCAAAAACGCTCCTGACGAGCTGGTTGGTACCTTGCGTGACGGCCAATTGATTGGTGTGTGTATGAATGGGTGAATGGGAAGTGTCAATTGTACAGCGCTTTGGATAAAGGCGCTATATAAATGCCAACCATTTACCCTTTACCATTTACCAAAATGGTAGACGATATGGGGTTGTGGCAGAGCGTCTGTGTAGGAGGGTGTGCGTAGGCGTGGGCGGAGCCGGTTAGGAGCCCCGCTCCATCTCCGGCAGGAAGCTGTGAAGCGTGAGGTCGTCGCCCTCGCCGTCCTCCAGGTTGGGGAGCAGCGCCCCGTTGCTCTTCGGGGTGCGGGGCCTCCCGTGCGCCCCGTTGCCGTCGGGGAGCAGGGCGGAGATGCAGGTCATCTCGGTGCCGCTGGACTGCCTCATCCGGTACCGGTACTTCCTGGCGGAGAGCTTGGTGCAGAGCACGGTGGTGCTCACGATGAAGACGGTGGCCACTCCCGCCAGAGTGACGATGGCGATCAGGCACTGGCCGACCAGCCCGTCCTTCCTCGACTTGGGCGTCACGCACGGGAGGCCGCCCTTGTCTGCCGGAGCTCGGCTGCCCTTCGTGGGCGCCGGCTTGGTCACGGCCGGATCGGGGACCTGGGGCTTTCCCCCAGGGTACACGGAGGCTGGCGGGGCTCTCGTGGTGGAGTTGGTGCTGTTCGCAGGGTTTGACGTGGGGGGCTCAGGGTGTTGGGTGCTGTTCGCAGGGCTTGACATGGAGGGCTCAGGGTGTTGGGTGCTGCTCGCAGAGTTTGACGTGGGGGGCTCAGGGTGTTGGGTTGAGGTTTCTCTGGTAACGGCAGGAAGGGCGGTCTCAGCTCTGGCCTTCATGGCGATGAAGTTCTCAGTCGGTGTATCGGAGGTCTCTGCAGAGTCGCTTGTCGTCACGGAGGCTGTGGACGTCTCATGCCAGGATAGGGCGGAGCTTTGAGCCGTTACCTCATCATTTCTGATGTCTGTGGTTTCCGCTTCACTGGAAGTTGTACTCTGTCCACTTGTGGTTGGTAGGCTTCCAGTAACATGAACGCTATCCTGGTCCGTCGCCGAATCTTCATAGTTTTCTGTCGTCGTTTCCATGGTCTCTGTTTCAGCGGTGGCTTCATCATAGTTTTCTGTCGTCGTTTCTATGGTCTCTGTTTCAGTGGTGGTTTCTTCAGCATGAGTGACACTGTCCAGTCCACGCGTGGCCACTGTTGTAAAGGTGTCATTTTGACTGTCCTGAATAAGACGAGTCGCTGGGGAAACGGTTGGTTGAGCCGCCTCGTTACTCGAGAGAAGATCACCTTGTGGAAAATCACCAGGTTGTCCCTGAGTGGGCCGACGCCCTGACAGAAGAGGGCTGACCAGAGATAGGAGTAGCAGCAGCAGTGCCCACTTTTCGGCCATCTTGGAAAATGCAGTGTCCATCCTGCAGAAACGAGGCAAAACGGAGAATATTGATCAAATTAAAGAATGCACTGTCCCTTCTGACATTGTTTTAGCATGAAGCCCTCCCTCCATTTGTCAGTGAATTACAAATGATTATAACATGCTGTATCAATTACAAATGGATGGTGGAAGTGTGGTTGATCCTTCTGATCTCAGTTTATAAAATCAACGGGCAATCTGTTTCCATGATTGGCTTTTGCTGACAGCCACATTAAAAATCTGATCCTGACTGAGACTGCTTCCCACCACAAATGCTACACATGAATACTTTGCCCTGTAAAGTAATGCACAGTTGTATCTGCATCTACATAAGTCAATGAGCTTTTGTGAAGTAAAAAAAAAAAAAACAGTGTAAAATCAGTGTAAAATAATAGTGCAATATTATTTCCGTTAATTTCCTCGCAGGCAGATTGGCCAATGAGATTTTCACAAGCGCCCTTCTTATTGCTGCAATCTTACTGCTGGTTTCCTGGTTTTGTAGGGCGTGAGAGCCCTTACAATCTCCCTCAGTGAGTGCATCATGTCAATGTGAACTTTAAACTCTTTTTTCACAGTGTGTTCGCCGTGTGTTTTTCTTTTTGTTGTTGTTCAAGTCCATCCCTCAACAAGTCCAACCATTGTTGTTCTAGTCCAACTGTCACACACAAAGCAGAAGCTCGGAAACCTGTGTAGCAACCACAGAAAGCCTGGCCATGTGACCTACTGAAGCACCGCTCAGTTTATATAATTCTTCAGGCTACATGGCAATGAGAACCTGTGTCTGGGGATCGTCTCTGCTCATTGTACTTATATTTACGTATGCACTTCTGTAAGTTACTCTGAATAAGAGTATCTGCTGAATACCTAAACGGACTGGGTGACATTTTATGAACACTAAACTTGTGAGATCACAAAATGGCTTTCTGATTATTCCGTGTGGTCGGCGCTAGAACTTTCCGTGACAGGCCACCTGAAGCTGCTGTTCCTCAGTTGTCAAAGCCTTATTGGGAGACACATGTTCGTAACTAACCTCCCACTTATTTGTACGGGTTTGCAAAACATGCACTCCTCTGAGAAGAAGTGATGATGACATAGGGTTTGTGAAGGATGTGGAGAAAGGGAGGTGTCTCAGAAAGCTTGCGGTCAGGTTGAAGCAGATGCGAGGAGCATGCACATCCACTGGCAGCATTCAACATAAATTTTCTATTTTTGTTATGAGAAAGGAGATGTGTCATACAGGAACAAGAACAGCAGAGCAGGGTGACTCCATAATAGATGAGAAGATAGACAGATGATTTGAAAGATATTCCTGTTTGAAAAATCATTCAAAAAGTTTAGTTTGCTGGGTTAAATTTCTTTCCCAATGTTTTATGTTGCATTAATTACATTTAAACCCAACTGGATATATTACCAGCTCTTTCTGATTTCCAATTAACAACTGGCAAATTAGCATAACATGTGGAAACACACTGTAATCATCTCTGCGAAGCATCTTCAGGAAATGAGCCCCCAGGGACTGAAGATATTCAGAAATCATCCTTATCAAGTCCGATTAGTCACTCAAGGCGCTTACAGAAGCTAAGGCATCCTTTCCCCTAGATTCAACCTCTGCTCATAATTCACAACACAGTCATTATCTGGCCATACAGCAGTGAGTGACGTCCTATATCAGTAATTAGCAAAGACCTTCATAGCAGTGCAGATCTGCTGACGGAAGAACGCAGGCGATAGCATACTTCTCAAGAAAAGCCGTACGACGGCTTTTTCAGTGCATTACAGATATTTATATTTTTAAAAATATACTGAAAAATACATCCAGAAAAGAAAAAAGAAAAAAAACTAATGGGAAAGGAAACACACTAAACTGAACAAGTAAATAAATGAACGATGACATTTATGATGGATATCACGATGATTACGATACAGCTAAAAACAACAGTGTGTGAAGTGAGATCACTTTAATGGGCACAGTTTGGAGATTACTCCACACAGACATTAATAATTTAGCATATTTCACACGGTACTGTAATTCCCTATTGGGATTTATTTGACAGGTTTGCTATAAAATATGAAATAATAAATAAGAAAAAAACTATTAAAATAAAGACAGAACATTTATTTTCTTCATGGGGGAATTATTTTGACTTTGAATACCCAGGAGCAAACAGAAAGGGTATTTCTCAGAGATAAATCAAGCAAAACAAAATGTAGACCTGTTACAAAATGTTCAATATATGGACATCTGACTTTGAAAGGCAAGAGTGTACTAGTCTGTAAAAATACCTCAAAAAAATACCCAGGCGAATCTGACTTACCGTAGTGGAGGAGAGGGGCAGAAGACACTGTAGTTCTAGTTGCTGAGGGACATACACAAGGCGATACCTATCGCAGAAGAATACAGGAAATGCGTTGAGCGTTGAGTCAGTTCTGCGGAAGTGCAGCAGAGGTTTAGAACACTGGCACAAGTGTGAGACAGACTAGAGAGGGGGACTTTTTTTTTTTGTTTTGTTTTTTTCAGATTCGAGAGGCAAAAGCGAATTACATTCTGTGATATCTCTCCATGCAGCCGTCTTCAAGAGAGAAGGCTACTGCGCTCTTGCTTGTCTTCGGCAGTGTGTGTATACCATCCGTGGGACACGAGGCACAGGAAGAGGTATCCGGAACCTACTTACCACCCGCAACAAAAATTAAACGCGCTACGTAACTATGGAAACTCATAGGGACCGATTCACTGAGAGCTTTAGCGCGCGCAACACCGTGCAAACCTAATAACACAACCAAGGATTGGCGCAAAACCAATGCCATGGCCAGTCGTTGGTTGTTTTATTGGTTTTGTGTGTGCTAAAGCTCTTAGTCAATGGCCCATACACTCACCGAACGTGAGTACACCTCTTTATTCAGGCGATTATCTAATGAGCCAATTGTGTGGAAGAAAATCGGTCAATTTTGAGTAACTCAGAAACTGCTGCTCTAGAACGGAGATGCCAGGAGATCAGACACACTAGACTCTAGTTTGCAAAGAATGGTGCAAAAAAACGAAACAAATCCAGTGAGCAGGAGTTCTGCAGACAGAAACGCCTTGTTAATGAGAGAGGAGAATGGCCAGACAAATAACCACACATTACAACAGTGGTGTGCAGGAGAGCATCTCTGAACACACAACGCATTCTAACTTTAAGTGGACAGGCTACAGCAGTAGAAGTCTAACGAACAAGTCTAATAAATAGCTAATAAAGTGCTCACGCTATTGCGGCCATTTTGGCCATTCTGTTTATTGTTCATTAATGGTCACAGCAGGATCTTCATCTCATTTCAGAGCCCAAGAGACGGCATTTACAAATTGTTTGACGGAAAAAGATTTTTGACGGTGGGGGTTGGGAGTATTATACCGTCCAAAAGTCTCAAAAGTGGGTATTGAAAGATCAGTTTCTGCTTTTTCACGGTTAGACGCCATGTCACACATCCTAAATTTGGACAGACACCCTTTTACAGTGGTATTGTTTTTAAAATGTCAACCAAGAATCTGGGTGGTGAAAGGATCCAGTTTGACCTCCTGAAAATATTCAGCAGTGTGAATGTTTTACGGGACTGCACAAATGAAAATATGGGGATATTGGGAAGTTTCCTCTAATAGAGACATCACATTACATCAAATATACAGGGTCTAAATTCTTTGCGGAAAATCCAGCATAGACTGTGTTTTCAACACTTTTAGTGGGCTGACCAGTTGTTCACCAGCTGGCCAGCTTATATAGTTATCTAGTCTAATCTAGTCTAGTTATCTGTAGGGTGGCCTGTAGCGTAGTGGTTAAGGTAAATCACTGGGACACCCAAGGTCGGTGGTTCTAATCCCGGTGTAGCCACAATAAGATCTGCACAGCCGTTGGGCCCTTGAGCAAGGCTCTTAACCCTGCATTGCTCCAGGGGAGGATTGTCTCCTGCTTAGTCTAATGAACCGTACGTCGCTCTGGATAAGAGTGTCTGCCAAATGCCAATAATGTAATGTAATGTAATGTAGTCCACCAGTTTGATGACCTGCTTACTCAACTTACCCAGCTTTGACCAGCTTTGTCCAGCAAGAGACCTGCTTTCACAAGCCACAGAAGTACAGCAGCATAAAACATCTGAAACCAGTTCAGAATCCCCAACTGGAATTGTAAGCAGGAGAGTGACTGAGGTTTGGTGAACGTGTTCACGTGTATGACAATGAAGGGGGTGTAAGAGGCAGAGGTCTTAGAAGGAGGGTCAGTTAGAGTGGCCTTTCTAGGATGCCTGGCCCATACATACAGTGGGGTCCAAAGGTCTGAGATCTGGGGTTGTTTTTTTTTTTGTTGTTGTTTTTTTCATGCAATCCTGGAAATAAACAGAAAAAAAAATTAAAACAAATGAAAGTTACTTCAAAGCTTTGCAAGAATGACTCGAAGACCAAAGAAGAGCAAGGAGTGCTGTATGGTCCACACTCACCTGACCTCAACCCCACTGAACATTTATGGGGAGACTGACTGTCCTTTGGAACATTGCCAGCTTGAGTGCACGTTGGCATTAAAGCAAAAGGTGGACATATCAAATACTAAGAAATTCTGAAATTCATCTAATTTTTTTCAAAGATTCAGTTGTTCACTCAAATTGTTATGCTGATAATTTAGTAATTAACAGAGAAGAATGCAAAATAAAAACATTTTCACTAGTGGACTCCACTGTATCTTCAAGAACACATTTGGATTGCTCAGGAGTCGCACCTACAATATAAAACAGACACTTTCTGGGGGAGGAGGGTGGGGGATTGTATAACAATGACGAATTCAAGGAAAAAATTTATTTTAATTAATTAAACCATGCCTTCCATCATTTCCTTTTAGCGGGAAAGCTAATTTTGTTCAATAATTGCATAATAATTGCCAGATATAAGGCGTGAAAACAGGCCAACAGAACTCGTTTTTCTTGGTAGCGGGGTGAACGGAAATTTGAGCCACCGCCACGAAACCACCACTTCCTATTCCTGTCGATGACTAATCATGGGAGGAGGCTCAAACCGTGATATAGACCACTCTTCCTCCTCAGCTTACTCGTCTGTTCATAATGTCTTTGTGGCTTTTAAACGTAAAACGGCCAAAGGCCAGGGCTGGGCACAAACAGCAGCACACAGGAAGTATGCTGCAAGACTCCAGCCGACAACATCTATCGCAATAGATCACACCTCTGTGAGAAACTCGTCCCGAGTGAAACATCTTGTGTTTGTAGTCAGTGGAAACACTGAGACCACTCACCATCTTGGGGGAGGAAAGAAAACAGCATTGATGGAGCATCGGTCTGACTCAAGACTTTAATGTACCTTCCGACCGCCAGCAGATAAGCCCGGCACTGTATGAAAACCGAACGAAAATGCAAAGCCCCCAAAGAAATCCCCCAGTGGGGGGAACCGTGGTGCACACAGGCCGCAGGGCTTGCGTTTAACTGCAGGGATCGGTCCACATCCCAGGAGGCTTTAAATAGATGAGCGATGAAATGGGAACTATTGTGTATTAAAAGAATCTGAATCTGAGATTATTAATGACAATTCAGGGACACTCTAATAGCAATGATGATCCTCCTAGAGCTTGCCTGGAGTTGCGTGTGATGTACATTCCCCCGACCAGTACTGACATGCACACACTATTAAAAAAAAAATACAGCCACTTAATTTTTTTTTTAACTCAATATTTTATTCTGATTATCGAGTTTCTTTGATACTTGAAGCAGGAAAAAAAACAAAACAAAACAGGTACGCTGTACAAGTCATCTTGAGAAGATTGAATGACTCTTTTCTTTAATAACTGTGAAACTGGCGGTTCTGTTCTGACAAGCACTCGACAGCAAGAACAGGACATGCAGACAAATGAGAAGAGAAAAAAGAAGAAAAAAAAAAAACACACGAAGGGAAACTCCTGACCCAAAAAAAAAAAGAGAGGGAAAAAATCTACAATTTCATATTTTGCCTATGAATGAGGCATGGCGATGACAACGGAGAATGATGCTACAGGGCAGCGCAACGCATCGAACGCCCAAAATCCCCTCCTGTCTGCCGAGGACGCCAGTAGCACAAAGGGAGCTCTGAGCGATAGCCGGTTAGCGGGAGGCCATCGACCCAAATTAGCTTGGACAGGCCTCGGGCCTCTCATAGACATCAGTCAGGCTGCGGATATTCTTAGTGTCCAGATGTGCTCCACGCAAACCTGGAGCGTTCCTGACATAATTCTGAAGATTATTAGCATGTCACTTCCTCTCCCGGGGCGTACTGCAGGGGTGACCAGCCGTCTTGCCTCCAGTTCGGGGGTGAAGCGGCGGGGTTCCATTTGGAAGCAAATACCTTCCAGGCAATGCTTCGTATGCAGATCACGTTAAATTTAATCATCGCAATGGATTTCGGGATCCGCGGTACCCTTCCACTCGCACGACTCCTCTCTCTCCCTCACACAAACACGTAAATAAAAAAAATACCTACTCAGACCACCAACTCCACAGAAACCCACACAGGGTTATGTTCATAGCGCTAAACAACATCCTTGTCCTTTATATAAGATCACATGCGTCAAACGTCCTTCTAATGCTCCCCCCCCCCCCTCACGTCCACCACGGGGGCCCCCGCCCACCAGGCCTAATGAGGCACAAGAGAGGCACGGGCCCCCCCCCTACATAGGACACGCTGGGACACGAGAGAGCCGATCTGTAAATTTGGAAGCCCCATCGGCATCGTTGATTGGTCATAGTTGCAGGTACACCGCAGGTACTGCGTTGTAGCCGCAGGTGCATGGGGAACGTCTCCAGATCGTGTCTCGGGGGGGGGGGGGGGTGGCAATCGTCCGTCCACTTGTTCGGTCATTCAAACTGCAGCCTGCAAGAACCGAACCCGGCTACCGTGTCACCCCTACATTTGCGATTCATTTAGGCAAAACATCTCCTTATGGCACTCCCCAGCCTCTCCAGCTGTGAAAAGACCCTCTTTAAAAGGCTAGAATTGAAAGCCACTCCAAATGGAGTAAAAAAAAAAAAAAAAAAAAAAGGACAACAGAGCAATTGTTGCAGTTTGGCTGAACATCAAAAAGCACTGAGCGCCTCCTCTTTAGAGATCTTTCAGTTCCTCGCCTCATTCCCGAATTGAAAACATTGACATTTCGACAAGCTGAAGAGGTCTTTTGTCACCGTGAGTGGGCGGGGGAAAAGAAAGTGCTCCTAGCACATTTAAGAGCGCGAGTGTAAAACGTCTGGACCAGAAGGTGAAAGTCTGAAGAAGAGGAAGGGGGGGGGGGGGGGGGAGAGAGAGAGAGAAAACTGTTCAGCAAGAAAGACTCGTGTTAACCAAAAGAAATCAACAGAGGAAAACAGAACGGCTTCACTGCAAGACATAAACAGGTCCACGCCCAAGCCCAATGTTGTTGTAGAAGCTGAGGCCCATGCCACACCCCTCACCCACATCGATGCCTTCCCGCTCTCGATCAAACTCCTGACAACAGACCGAGAAACAGAGGCGAAACCCCTTCACCTCAGAACACCTCCACCATCTCCAACACGTAGGGCACGGCTTTGAAACCCCCCTGCTTTTAAGTAGGGTATGTTTGGACAGAGTGTCCGGGACGACACTAAAACCCAGGACGCACCAGCCGAACGGCGGCTGAGCTCCGGTGAGAGTTGCCCTCCCATGTGCCACAGCCAGATGCAGACACTATGCGGAGCCAATGTGGGCCTTGGGCTCACTGCTCTCCATTCAGCAGGTTCTTCTCAGGCCCTGGAGGAGCGGATCGGCAATCAGACTCCCACCACGGGAAAGAAAGATGACTCAACGAAATCAAAGGGAGGGCCCTTGACTGACCTCAGTTCCAATTTTTGCATCCCAGCTGAGCGTCAGACTACACAACATGCAGATACACATTTGGAGAACACAACATTTATTCAAGTTATATCCCATGTGTGCACCTCAACTTGGTACTATGACTTTTCTGTTGTGGACATTTGAGAGCTTCTCAGGTCCACTGTGCGTCAACTCCGTGACCAACACGGAGTTATGGACAAAATGGAAGAGGTGATAGAGGAGAGAGAGAAAACAATGAAATCTGTCTGATAGGAGTGCATGTCCAAAACCCAGCCAGGACCTTCAGAACCACATACAAACCCACCATCCCAAAATCCTCACCCATCAGCTTTTTGTTCATGAAAACTAGTCTATGAACACGAGTAAAAATCCAGGGCAGGTCTGATTTCTGAAAAAGACAGGTTAGCCACACAACAGGCGAGGAGTTAATCGGTTCAGAATCACTTAAAGGACTCCAGGAAAGTTCTCAAAGTTCAAGAGCTGAAGAAGAAGTCTGGGGCTGGTTTCATGAACACAGATTAAGCTTAGTCCTGGACTAAATTGTGTTTTGTATGGAGAATTTGAATTCAACATTGAATTTAGTCTTGGACTAGACTGAATCTGTGTCTGCAAATCCGGCCCTTGGTCTCTCAAATAATTTTAATAATCATTGTGGGCATACACACCCTAATTAACATGGCAAGTGAAAAACAAAGGATCAGTAAAATCTAAAATTTTATGCTACAATCATGTACCAGGGTGAAGAAGTGGCCTAACATTTTATATTGACCATTGTTTCTCAAAAGGGAAAATCTCATGCCAAGTCAAAAAGGCAACTGCCATTGACAATCTTCCATCAGCAAAGGATGCATATTCAGATGTGTCAGGAAGTGTCGACAAACACCAGGAACATCGCATCTCTGCTACAAATTCAGATGGAATCGAAAATTATTTTTAAAAAAACATGTCAAGAGGGCAAGAGAGAGACAGAAGAATAGACAAACGGGTTCGAGAGAGAGATTACAAGGTCTTTTAAGAGATTTATTGTGGAGAGAACTTTTTTTGAGCGAGTAAAATCTTTATTGCATGCAAACCCTGGGGTCAGAAGGCTTTGAGGAGAGGCAGGCTCTCTCACTAAAGAGAGACCGCTTGGAGAGACCGCCCTCACAAAGACCTTCAGGACAGCCAGAGGGGAAACTACCAGATTTGCAAAAACATTTACAGCAGAAAAAGACCAAAAAACTTCCACAGAGCCTCAATACCTCCAGAGCGGGTAAAATGGAAACCCAAACGGACATGGCAGCGAAAATAACTATTTAATATCAGAATAATTTCCTTCCCATTCAGTGAACAAACACTCCTTTTAGTAGGTTGGTCTCAAAATGAGTATTGTTTCCCATCGATACATTTGTACAGTAATAGATTGAAATATTCCCCCTCCTTTACATTACCATTCTATTGCATTGTCCCTTATATTTTGCATCAGGAAAAAAAAAGAAAAAAGAAAAAAAAAGTAAAATACTGTCAAGGAGATGTGTGTAAACAAAACTCCTTTAAAATTTGGCAACAAGAAGGTAAGGGAAAAATGCAATACTGATAACTACATATAAAACATTTGGGTATACCACAGTAAATACAAACTGTTCATGTTGAAAATTTCTTGGTCACAATTTTAAAAAGAAAAAGAAAAAGTTAAGACTTTTCCCACAAAAAAAAAAAAAGGTTTGCGAAAAAAAAAGAAAAAAGTTTAATTGCCACTTATTTAAAAAGTATGATTTCTCTCAATAAAAAGCTGGAATATTAATTGTAAGAGTTTGCCATTTCTTTCTCACTTTCTCCGTGTGTTTTAATGGGTGGTGCTTCAGGGGTTTGTTTGGCGGGGGTTTTGGGGGGGTGGGGGTGGGTGGTGGGGGGGCAGGATAAGGAAAAGTTAATCTTGGAATGTTGTTTGGGACTGTTGCCAGGCGGGTCTCAGGCGGAAGGCTGTCGTCAAGGTTGGCAGTGACGGGCCCCGCCCACCTCCCAGCCAATGGAACGTCCTGAATGGTGGGGGGGGGGGGGGGGGGGAGGTGCTGGGGAGGCGGTCCTTAGATGGCAATCTTGGACATTTGCTCTTCTAGTTTGGTGATTCGCTTCTCCTGACAGCTGACGAGGTCCTTGAGGGATTTGACTTCTTTCAGGATCTCATCCAGCTTGGCTTCGTTTTTCTAGAGGAAAAATACGGGGAGAGACTGAGGGCCTGAACGGCAGTAGGGACTACATTTACATTTACATTTTTGTCATTTGGCAGACGCTTTTAATCCAAAGCGACTTACAAGTGCATAGGTTCTACCACAAGTCAAAGCATCACATCGATAACTAGGAAAATACACATGGAATGCTGTTCTAAACATATAGTCGTCATCATAAGTGCTAATTTTTCTTTCTTTTTTTGGGGGTTAGACAAGGGTAGGGATATCAGAAAGGGTGGGCGGGAGAAATCAGGAGGTAGGACTAAGGTAGAGTTTGAAAAGGTGTGTTTTGAGTCTGCGTCGAAATAGGGGGAGGGATTCTGCTGTCCTGACAGTGGTAGGCAAGTCATTCCACCACTGAGGAACCAGAACGGAAAACAGGCGTGAACGTGCAGCTCGACCGCCAGGTGCACGTAGAGAGGGAACCGTAAGGCGACCAGAGCTGGCAGACCGGAGTGGTCTAGCTGGGGAGTAGGGAGTGATCAGGGATTGTATGTAAGGTGGGGCAGTCCCCTTAGCAGCCTGAAATGCCAACACTAGGGCCTGGAATCGGATGCGTGCGGCAATAGGAAGCCAGTGGAGGCCAGACACCCATGCTGCTCAATGCAGTTTGGCTGGGCCATTTTTACTTTTTTTTCCAACCCAATAACCACTTTATTTTTCCTCAATAATGTTTTTACTAAGCCCAGTCATATTCCATAGGATTAAAGACCTCTTGGACACTGAATGTTAATGCTTCGGAATATGCTGTAGGAGCTCAAAATGAGCCACTGATTTTATTTCATTTTTAATTGAACCTTTTATTTAACCAGGAGGATTCCCATCGAGACTATAGATCTCTTTTTTCAAAGGAGTCAAAATAGCAGGACAAAAAGTTTCACATATATCATCAATAAAAACAATAAATACAAATTAAGATGAATAACTATCATCACATCATCAGGTTCCTCATATTCTCAGTGTTCGTTCTTTATTCATATCGAAACCGGTCTACGTTGTTCATAACGAAATAGAATAGTTGTTCAAAATGCAGCCAGTGCTGTGTGCACCCTCTAAATCAGGCCAACCTTTACTAGGGGGTGTGAAAACAGTATTTGTTTTTGGAGCGTAGAGGAACCGTTCAAGGTTCCTCTGATAACAACGGCCGAGCTGCCAGACAGAAAGCTGGTCTGCACTGCTGGCCCAAACGTCAGAAACACGGGGAGATTACAGGGGCTACAGCCCCAGATGAAGGGTGGTGTTGGCCCCAGCGTGGGGACGGAGGGGGCCTCTGTGTTGTGGTCAAGCTGGGGCAGGGGAGACCGCCCCGCCCAGCCGCTGTGGGTAACGGCCCGGCTGGGGTGGGGGCCAAATTTAGAAACTAACGTAGCAGCGCGCAGCAATGCTACGCCTACAGATCCAGGCACTGCGCTGACATCAGAATACCATTAATGACAAATTCTCTAAAATTGTCTTTCCTATGAAGAGGAAGTGACATCTGTCACACCTACAATAAGTGGCAAATACAAGTCATTTCCGGAGACTTTAAATATTGCCCAGATATAAGTACTAACTTAAAATTTCCTCATTTTTTTTATTTTCTACACCAGTTCCTATCTTAGACGGGCTCTGGTCTCCCATCTTCCAGCAGTTATCCCAATAAACAGCAGTTATCCCGATAAACGGCAGTTATCCCAATAAACGGCAGTTATCCCAATAAACGGCAGTTATCCCAATAAACAGCAGTCATCCCGATAAACAGCAGTTATCCCGATAAACAGCAGTTATCCCGATAAACAGCAGTTATCCCGATAGACAGCAGTTATCCCGATAGACAGCAGTTATCCCAATAGACGGCAGTTATCCCAATAAACGGCAGTTATCCCAATAAACGGCAGTTATCCCGATAAACGGCAGTTATCCCGATAAACGGCAGTTATCCCAATAAACGGCAGTTATCCCGATAAACGGCAGTTCACAGGAGGATCAGCTCGTGTCGGGAGTGAGCCGCAGACGGCAGCGGTGCATTGTGGGCCGGCGCGGCCCCACTCACTATAGACGGGGTGGGCGAGGCCGTCTTGTGGGCGGGGCCGGTGTTCTCCGCGTTCTTGGCCGGCCGGTTCTCCAGGACGTTCCTCTTCACCACCTTCAGGTCGCGGTTCTTGCTGGGGATG
Source organism: Conger conger (assembly GCF_963514075.1). Classification (NCBI taxonomy): domain Eukaryota; kingdom Metazoa; phylum Chordata; class Actinopteri; order Anguilliformes; family Congridae; genus Conger; species Conger conger. Next base: position 48,173,380 of record NC_083770.1, on the reverse strand, counting down.
TAGCCGTTCTTCAGCGAGATGAGGATGGGCTCGCCGTTCTTCCCGTCGAACCAGTCCTCCGCCTCCAGGGCGGGGTCCGGGCCCGCCGTGTCGGGGTACAGGTCGTCCTGGAACAGGTCCGACTGCGGGGGGACAGGGGGACCCGGTCACACCCCAAAAAAACACGTCTGCCATTCATAGACTTGGGCCACAATTGGTGAACACAGGGGAGAATGATGGTAGGCCAATTTAGAGCCAGAACTAGACCTGGAAAAGGGTGCTCTTGTACAAACTGCTAAAAAACAACAACAACAAATTTCATAACTCTTGTAAATATAATTTCATATTTCAAACTTGATTTAATTGCAATCATGACCTGCCATACCACCCGGCAGCTAGTTTACAGTTTGAGATAAATATTTCAGAATGGCGCCCCCTAGTGTCCAGTAAATATGCGGGGCTTACCTTTCTTGGTACAGTCATGATGATCGGCTCACACTTTCTCTCATGCAGTTTATAAAACCTGCAAAAACAACAAACATGCACATAGACGGCTGCATTTCCCATATATATACTACTAAAATGTAATTATTTAATTCGGGAACGTGTCATTTGTGAAGCCTTACTCAGCCTTTTGTAAGAAAGTCCAGAGACCTCTAAACTAGGGGCTAGATCTGTTTCAGGATTGAACAGCAAATTGTGTTCTCAATAAAAAATAACTAAACTGAAAACTGAAGAGAGAGAGAATTGAAAATAGAGAAAAATGAATGAAAACCAGCATATACACAGCAGTCTCTCCAGGATTGCAGTTACGCAGGCCCGTTCTAAATACACCAGAACTCCAACAAGTCAAGCTTAGAAATGGGTTTATAGCACGCTCTAGTGGACAGAACCCACCAATGCCAAATCAAGTCACAGTTTTAAGTTTAACGGCGCCCCCCAGTGGTTAGTGGACAGAATCAAAGAAAGCCAAATGAAGGTGTGAGCAGGGCATCTCTAAGAGCGTCAGTGTGTGTGAGTGTGTGTGTGTGTGTGTGTGTGTGTGTGTGTGTGTGTGTGTGTGTGTGTGTGTGTGTGTGTGTGTGTGTGTGTGTGTGTGTGTGTGTGTGTGAGCGTGTGCGCGTGTGCGGTCGGACGTTCCGCGCACTCACCTGGCGATCTCACACTTGTTGACATCGAGCCCCCTCTTGGGCATGTACCCCATACCCCTCTGCGGCTCCTTGGTGGTGAAGGTGTTGAGGTAATGCACGAAGGGCGCCTCGTCCGTGATCTCGAAGTAACGGATGCTGCTGTCGCCCTGGATGAGAGAGAGAGACAGAGAGAGAGAGAGAGAGAGAGAGAGAGAGACAGAGACAGAGACAGAGACAGAGACAGAGACAGAGACAGAGACAGAGACAGAGAGACAGACAGAGAGACAGAGAGAGAGAGAGAGAGAGAGAGAGAGAGAGAGAGAGAGAGAGAGAGAGAGAGAGAGAGAGAGGCAGAGAGACAGAGAGACAGACAGAGAGAGAGAGAGAGAGAGAGAGAGAGACAGAGACAGAGACAGAGACAGAGACAGAGACAGAGACAGAGACAGAGACAGAGACAGAGACAGAGACAGAGACAGAGAGATTTAGCCGGTGGGGTCTCCACAGAGGGGACACTGTGCCCTCAGAACAGAGTGCTGACCAAGGACCCCCAGTTTATTTAGATAAATACTGTTTCTTTACACATCAAATTCCACTGTCTTCCCCCGAGACTTACAGAGAACAGTCAAGTTCATGTCAAACAAATCCCAAAACAAATCCACAAAACTGGACAATGGCCTAAAAACCTTAATCCTAGTTTGTTATTAGCACGTTAGCACGAATGCATGAGATATTATCTCTTTTCTATTTTTTTACCTGTGATACTTAATGCTACGAATATGTGGCCTGAGCTCTGGTTCTTAGACTGGTTCCTAGAGTTTAAAAACAGCCAAAAAAAAGAAAGCAAGCATTCACACAAACTGTCGTCTCAGACAGAAACGTCTGTCTTTGGGGGATGCCGATTGGCGCAGGTAAAACCCAGCCCAGGTGCGTGAGGACGGAGAGCCCCATGCAGCAGTGCACAGGTGACCCGACTCACCTTCCCGCACAGGTACACCACGCTGGTGTCGGGGTCGTAGAAGGGGAGCAGAACGCCGTTGCTGGTGTCCATCTCGTGTACGGAGATGGCCTCATCCATGCATTGCTGCGAATAAAAGAAAACAAAACAAAATAAATGACTCCGTAATCAAACCCCCGCCCCGCAGGGGGGCTTCGTTTCAACATCCTTTCAGACGCGGATTACTCGGGGAATACCAACACAAGGACAAATACGTCAGGAAGCCCCGGGACATGAAATGTGCTTTTAATCTGAAATCTGAGGACAGATCAGCCTGGGCATTCTTCTGTGAGAGACTCAGCCTGAGAGACAGGCCTACTAACAGAGCGCCTATCCAGGAGAGGAGCGATGTGCGTTCACACAGCTCCTAGCCTACCGACGCGTCCGAAAACCACATACTACTCATTTCGGGCTGATTTTCATCGAAACATATGAGTAGTATGCCAAGGATGCAATTCGGGACGCAGCCTATGATTCACATTTCAGACCCGACTAGTCGAACACACACCAATAATATTTGTGTAAAATAGATATCGCTGAGCTGTCATTTACACTCTTGGTATAACCATTATCTCATCCCAGTGTTTTACCATTTCAAGCTGGGCAGAAATTGCATACTGTAACTGTACTTCCTCTACTTGGTTTGTTGAAAGGAGCCAAGTCAGTGAACCACAGTTGTTTACAGTCAAAATATTATTATTATAAAAATTTTTTACATGAAGATTTTAATATAGCAACAAGAACCACACAAAATACATTCATGTATTGATTTATATTGATTCCGTTATAATGAAACCTCTTTGGACATGCATGTACATGTATGTGTGTTTGTGAGTGTGTACGGCAGTGAATAGCTATATGTGTGTGTGCGTGTGTGTCCAAGTGTTCACCTCAGTGAATAGCTGTATGTGTGTGCGTGTGTGTGAGTGTGTGTGGGTATTGGTGTGTGCGTGTGCGTGTGGGTGTGTGCGTGTGCGTGTGCGTGTTGGTGTGTGCGTGTTGGTGTGTGCGTGTGCGTGTTGGTGTGTGCGTGTGCGTGTTGGTGTGTGCGTGTGCGTAGTTTGGGGGGGGAGGGGGGGGCCCTCACCGGGTTCCAGAGGGCCAGTTGCCGCTCGCTCATGCGGCTGAATCCGGTGGTGAAGACGTTTCCGTCGGCCAGGAAGATGGCCCTCATCGGCCGCGCCCCGTCGTGGGCCTTGTCCTTCTCCTGTAGGTCAGAGAGGTCACGGCCACATTAACCACACTGGGAACTACAAATCCCAGCATTACTGCCACTAAGAACTACACAAACCAGCATTACTGCAACGAAGGACTACACATACCAGCATGACTGCCACTAAGAAACTACATATCCCAGCATTACTGCCACGAAGGATGACACATACCAACATCACTGCCACTACAAACTACATACCAGCATTACTGCCACAATTAACTATATACACACCAGCACTACTTCTGTACACTACAAACTACATACACTAACATCATTACCACTAAGAACTACATATAACAGCATTACGACTGTATACTACGAACTACATATAGCAGCATCACTAACTACAAACACCAACAGGCATTACTGCGGCAATGTTTATTAACTGCCTTGTTAATGAGAGGTCAGAGGAGAATGGCCAGCCTGGTTCAAGCTGACAGGAAGGCGGCAGTAACTAAAATAACAGGTCACAACAGTAACAGTCACTCACAGCGATGATCTCCTCCTTGCGCGGGTCGATGACGCGGATCTTCTTGTCCTTGCAGGCGGTGCAGATGAGGCTGCCGCTGCGGTTCCAGCTCACGCTGTAGATGACGTCGGGGTGCATGTCCTCCAGGTTGATCATGGCCTCCCCGGTGCCCACGTTCCAGACGATGATCTGGTTATCGCAGCCTGGGAGGGGGAGAGAGCCAGGGGAGGGCCGCGTTAGGTACGGTGGTGCAGTTAAATGGTATGGTGGGGCAGTTAAATGGTATGGTGGGGCAGTCAGACGGTATGGCGGGTTGATCCAGGGGGCAGGTTGACGGTACAGAAGGGCAGCTCCAGGGCGCTGTGGGCCAGGCCCACCCGATCACCATGGCGACGCTCACTCCCAGCAGGCGATTATGAGGCATGAGCAGGAGGCCAGGCTGCAGCCCCAGATCATTATGGGATGCATCAATATGATGAGTAATCAGCCATGCAGACAGGAGGGGTCGAAGGCTCGCCCACGCCAGGTTATGAAACTCCACTCTAATTCCACCCCAGCCCTCTCTGTAACACACGGTCTGCTGCACTTGAGCAATAAACCTCAACGCCAGACGAATAGGTGCCTCATTAGATTACGCTCACCATCCATAATGCCCCGACCGGCCAGCGGGGGCCAGGCGCCCCCCCCCCCCTGTAGCCGGGTTCCTCCTGAGCTTTCTTCCTTTTCGGGAGTTTTTTCTCACAACCGTTATGGTTTTGCTCCCCCACAGTGGAGATTTTTGGCTTTTGGGGGTTCAGGTCTGGCTTCTGCCAAATTTTCATCAAAGCATCAAAGCGTCATACAAAATGAATTCAACTGAATCAAAAAAAAAGTTAATTTTTCCAGGAAGACCTGTAGCACACATGTTGAGTACTCATTCTGGAGAATGAAGGGAGCCAAAACCCAAAACGTCCGAGGAAAGCCATCACTGAACGGAAAGAGAAGACCGTCGTGCAGACAGGATAATCGGGTTTGGTGAGGAGAGACTAAACTATGGGCCCGTTTTAGCTCCCAGCTCTTGGCGAAGGGTCTTTCCCCTGCAGCTGGGCACCGTTCGGAGGGCGACCTCAGGTCTCTCAAACACACGAGCCGCGGAGGGAGAAGCCACAACGCACCAAGCCGGCGACGGCCTGGAACTGGCCACAGACCTGCGCTCTCGGTGACGTGGAAAGTGGCTACGGTGCTGGACCTGGAGCTGGACGGCTGGGGACTCAAGCCCCAGCAGAGATCGGTGCAGTGGTCGGGCAACTTGAGCAAGGCCCTTAACCCCCACATGGGGTTGGCCCCTGCTTAGTCTAATCAACCGTAAGTTACTGTGGATAAAAGGCCTCAGCTAAACAGCTAGTGTAATGTAAAGAAGCTGACCTTCACAAGTCACAACCAGAGACATTACTCAGTCAATCACCTTCGATCACTCGGAGTTTCCTGTACACTAGAAAAGCGAGGATGCTACTTTTATAGAATACTTCACACCTTCGTGTCACCACACACAGGAAAAGCTGAATTTGCAGACGAAAGCAACAACAGTAAGGTGTGAAAAGAGCAGTGGGATAAAAGTAGAGTAAAGCCTGACTACCTGTACACCACCGTACACCTTGTGCGCCAAGAAGAAAATTATTACAAATCATGCACAATTCAACATAACATTTAAAGATTATTTTGCTAGCTAGCTGGAATGTTCCAGAAACAGACACACGTCGTTGGCGTGACAACGCTGCAATGCGATTTGCAATATACTAGCAATTTGCAAGACCCAAACCAGCAGATGCAGAAGCTATATGAAGCACAGGAGACAGGTGTTAAATGAGCACACAGCGGTTGTTAAAGTTTATTTTCGGGTTCGGCGTTACCCACCGGCGCTGAGCAGGACGTTGCGGGCCGTGGGGTGCCAGGCGACGATGCCGACCCTCTTGGAGTGCCCCTCCAGGACCACCACGGGGTCGGCCAGGGGCCCCACCAGCCCGTTTTCGGGGATCTGCCATACCTGCGGGAGCAGAGACACCGTGAGAAAGACCGGCCGCCACGGAGCGGGGCGAGGCGACGCAGATCACACGTGAGGCCAGGCTTGTGCGAGGATAAACCTCAACACAATCGCACAAATGACAGCCCACACAAGCAGTCACACGCACAGGCTGAATCACTGCACACAGCATAGGGAGGCTAACCCAGGCACAGCACAGAGGCTAAAGGCTAATCTACAGCACAACACCGCACACGGAGGCTCAGCCACAACACAGCAAAATAACCCTGCAGCTAATGTTCCCTACATGTGGTATTGCAACACCAATATTACAATTTCATACAGGGCTGGTATCGGGGAGCTGCGTGCCAGAAACAGTTTAGCAGGCTGCACTTGCCACCCGACGCCACAAGATGGCGCTGAGAGAGAGAGCCGAGACCTCGGTGACGCTGAATTCTTGATGGCGCAATTCTTTTCCTTTTCCTTTTTCCTTTTTTTTTTTTTGGGTCTGGCAGAAACTAGGAAACTAGGACTGAGCTCCGCCCGGGCCAGGAGGGAGGCAGCGCGGCCTCGGAGAGGCCTCAGCGTTCCACACCGGCGCGCTTCGGGAAGCCCGGCGAGACGGCGCGACTCGTTCCCGCCGCACCGGGGGAAGCTGGGAGCTCCAGCGCCGTGCGCGGGGGAAGCTGGGAGCTCCAGCGCCGTGCGCGGGGGAAACGGCCTCTCACCGAAATTACTGTGAGGAGCGGCGCCATCACTCACGCTGTCATCTTTTAAGAGCCCCACAAGTTCTGCACCATTCATTCTCCTGACAGCCAGAATGACTCCACGGAGGGTGTGGGTGTGTGTGAGTGTGTGTGCGTGTGTGTGTGTGTGCAAGCCCTTGTGTGTGTGTGTGTGTGTGTGTGCGCAAGCCCTTGTGTGTGTGTGTGTGTGTGTGTGTGCAAGCCCTTGTGTGTGGGTGTGTGCATATGTGTGCGCGTGCGTGTCTGCGCGTGCGTGTCTGCGCGTGCGTGTCTGCGCGTGCGTGTCTGCGCGTGCGTGTCTGCGCGTGCGTGTCTGCGTGCAGACGGGTGGTGTCTGCGCTGCAGTCTGACCTGCTCCTGGAGTCACGCAGGCTGGAGTGTAGCGTGTACAGCGCCGTTAGTGCGTTAGCGCGACACGCTACATGCTACATGCTGCACGCTACACGCTACACTCACTCATTCATCCTCGGGCCTTGACCAATGACACGTCTCCAGGACGCGCGGGAGGGCCGTCCCTCGGACTGATGGCTTCCCCGGGGGGCGAGCACTCAGATAGCAGAGGGAATGGAAGGGGGTCTGAAAGGTGACTCACTCGCTGCTGTGTTTTATAGAACCAAATAAGGAGGCAACTGCATGAGTCACAACTGAATGAACTCGAGAGTTTTAAGAGCGATTAATCAGCCCCCGCTGCGGGTTCCAGGGGGACAGAGGGGGGGCTGTGGTCCCAGGGTGAGATGGGTTCACGCTGGCCTGGTGGAGACAGAGCACCTCCGCGTTATCAACACCGCCATCAACATCGATATCAACACCGCCATCGTCAATACCATTTCCAAAACTGCAATCATCACTATTGCAATCAGTATCGCCATCATCAATATCGCTATACCGTAACCAATACCGTATCAATAGCGCTACCGACACTGGATCAATATCGCTACCAATACCAAACACTCACTGCTATGAGAGGGCGCATGGGTCAGGGGGAATTCTGGAGGTATCTGAATGCACTGCGATGGACGCGTGCATCCGGATCGAGGAGTAATTTTCGGAGAACGCTCCCACAGTGGCCACAGGGAACGAAGGCGGAGAATCTGCCCAAGAGGCCCGCTTACGTGACCAAACAACCGAATGTTTACATTTTACTGTGATTACTTTAAATGTTTTATCCCTTTGAAACCAGACTAAATCTCTGCAGATGACTGATAGTTTTAAGGTGAGTGCGGACTGTCGCCAGGATTGCGAAGTGTTCAGGGGGGGTTTCGTAATGTTTTTTTTTTTGCAACGTACAGAAGTTGCTTCACTGCAAATGCTCAGGAATGTGCCGGCGTGTGTTCACATGTCATCAGCGGTGAAAGAATGTGCATTTCAGATATGTAGTCAAAACCGATCTGAGGGCAACGAGTGTGAGGGGGGGAGAGAGGGAGGGAGAGAGGAGGAGAGAGGGAGGGAAGGAGAGAGGAGGAGAGGGAGGGAAGGAGAGAGAGGAAGGGAGAGAGAGCAAATGAGAGGGAGAGGGGGAGAGAGAGGCGCGATTGAGCGGGAGAGAGAGAGGGAGAGAGAGGGAGAGAGGGAGGGAGAGGAGCGATTGAGCGGGAGAGGGGGAGAGAGGGAGAGAGAGGGAGGGAGAGGTAGAGAGAGGTAGAGAGAGAGAGAGAGAGAGAGAGAGAGGGAGGGAGAGAGAGGGAGGGAGAGAGAGAGAGAGGTAGAGAGAGAGGGAGAGGGGGAGAGAGGTAGAGAGAGAGGGAGGGAGAGAGAGGGAGAGAGAGGGAGGGAGAGAGAGGGAGAGAGAGGTAGAGAGAGAGAGGGAGGGAGAGAGAGGGAGAGATATCATACCATCACAGTGCAGTCCTCAGACCCGCTGGCGATGACCTGGTCGTTGTGCGGGCACCACTCGATGTCCAGGACGGGGCCCGTGTGACCGCACACGGTCGGGTAGGCTTTGTCGATGCGGCCCGACTGTGAGAGAGAGAGGGGGAGAGAGAGGGAGAGAGGGAGAGAGAGGGAGAGAGGTTAGGGAACTGCCCGTCTGAACCACGCACACGCACACGCACACGCACACGCACACGCACACGCACACGCACACGCACCTGTGTGTAACACACACAGCCCCGTTCACAGCGTGACGCTCATTGAACCCCAGAGCCCCAGTTCAGGGAGCGGAGGCGGCAGTGTGTGGGACAGGCAGACAGACACACGGGGACAGCTGCAAAAACTTCCTCTTCCTCCATTACCCTGCAACCCCCCACCCCACCCACACCCACACCCACCCTTATCCCCGCCGCCCAGCAGCAGGGAGTTTCCCATCATTCAACCTGTTCCGTATTCAAACCGCCGCAGTAAGAGCATATGTGAGGCAGAGGGAGGAGCCACTGAAACAAAAAACTAATAAATAAATAAAACACAAAAAGAAGATCTGGGGAAGGAGCTACAGACAAAATGGCCGCTTCCACGAGGAGTAGCCCCCGGTGCTCTCCTCCACGGTGTGCCAGGGGTCAAGGGCCACGGCGGGAGCTACAGAGGAGCGGGCCCTCTGACGTGGAGGACACGGACCCTACGAGGGAGGGGCGTGATTTACAGCACGGGGGCTGGAGGAGGAGGGAGCTTCAGTGCGTGAGCTGGAATAACCCGCAAGACCTGGAGCGCAGTCTCCAGAGAGGCCAGAACAGGCCTGCCGAGTACAGACTAGCCCTGAGGATGGTGTTTCGTGTACACTGTGTGCGTGCGTGCGTGCGTGCGTGCGTGCGTGCGTGCGTGCGTGTGCGCGTGTGCATGTGTGGAAAGTGAGGACTTCTCCAGTTGAAATGTCAAAACATTGAGGATTTTGTTTTTGTCCGTGAAACCCCTGGAGATCTTTAAACTTACACCTTTTATAAATGTAAAAATAACACGGATGTGCAGAGCAGGTCCTTACACAACCCCTCACTCCGCCACACATAAAGAAATAACCGCCGGCTCTTTTCCGCTCCTTTGACACACAAGGGTCTGGAACAAAGGAGGGCCCCGTCCGCCCAATCGGCCGGCTTCCTGATGACATCAGCCTGCTGGAGGCCGGTTCGCGACCTCTGACCCCGCACAAAAGTCAGGTGCCCCTCGGCCGCCTTGGAGGGGGAACGAGAGCCGGCAGGCCGGGCACGCCCACTCCTCCTTTGTTCCGGCAAATCAATCAGCCGATTCAGGGCCCTCGGCGTGACGTCAGCCGGGAATGTCCACGCCCCCCTGATCGAGAGCGCGACGGCTGTCCTGTGAGAAGTTATTCACCGCCCACAGCCGCGCAACTAAACACGCGCGCACCAGCCATATTGCTCTTGAACGCACTTTCATGTACAATGGCGGTTTGAGGGTTGAACCCCGCGTAAGAAACGTTCGTACAACAAACTTGCGTGTAAACTTCCCTGTGCCGTTATACTGGGGAAAGCCGTTTTGATATAGCGGTAAAATTTAACAACCAGCTCATCACCCGCAGAACCTCTCGTGACACCCCTGTCAAGCAGTCACCCACACAGTTGCCTGGGTAACGGCTGCAGGGTCTTGGGGGGGGGGGAGGCAGTCATCACATTAAGCCCGTAATGGAAAGAGTTCCAGCCCCTGATTTATAACCGAGGTACCCACCCCCACCCCGGCCCCCCCCCGAGCCCGACCCCAATCACAGGCCGGCGTCCGTAAAACGCACCGGGGGCTCCAGCAGTCAGGCCTTTTCAAAGTCAACACGCGTTAATACAACTGTCTGTAGAAGCACCAGAGTCGGCCAGGGAGGCTCACTTTAATGTGAAGCTGGGGTACATGTTCCCGGCTGTGGGAGGAACCCCTGTGAACACGGGGAGCACACGCAAAACCACCAAGCAAAGAGGATCCAGGCCGGACTCCAACCCAGAACCGCCTTCCTGTGAGGCCACAGCGCAAACCACTGTGCCACAGTGATGCCTGAACATGGCCCTGGTTCAGGCCAGGAGACCCCCCCCCCCCCCCCCCGTCCCTCCAGAAGCTGGGGTGCAGCCCTGGCCTAATGCATCAACTCTTCCTTCCCCCCCCTGGCACCGAGTGCAGATGACACACGGCTTAAAACCGCGCAACGGCTGAGAGGTTCGGGGCCACAGGCCGCACTCGTTTCGGAAGCAGAAAAGGTCAAACGCATCCGCGGCAGAGGAACAAGCCCAGGCGCCGTCTCCGCGAAGGACAGCGGTGTGGGGACAGCGGTGTGGGGACAGCGGTGTGGGGACAGCGCCCTCACGCTGAAAAAGGCGTTCCTGTACGTCACCGCTCATCGCCAGAGATTCCCCCCCCAAACCGTTCTCAATCATTTCCCGGCGGCGTCGTCGGAAACAGAGAGGATGAGCAGTCTGGGGGAGGCTGCGTGAGAGGCCTGCCCGTAATTACGTCTTTCTGGGCGACGCATGCATGACTCACACGGTCAGAACGGAGACCCGGGATTTCTGCAGCGAAATTGTTCCTTTGTTTTAGCGCTTCGTCCCTCCGTTTCCCGCTAAACGACGCGGACACGGTTTTCCCTCACACTGGCGCCCTTTGTGCGGCTTCCTCAGACGGCTGGCCGTAAAGGAAATGACTCAAAACATCCCGAGAGTTTTATGCTCATTGTTAAAAAAAAAAATGTTTCATAAACAAGACGGGTCACAGACCGTTCTGTGAGCGCAGGAGTTCAAACGGCCCACGTCACGGTTGCTTGGTGACCATTTTTTTGGGGCAGGTTCATGTTGATTTTGTTCTACATTATCGACGGTCGCCAAGACACTACGGGTTAGACTCTCTCACTGCCCGAGGCCAGCATGCAACACACACTCACAGGCACACGCACACGCAGGTACCCACAGACAGACTCTCTTTCCAATAGCAGGAGGCTAGCTGCTAGTCCCAATCCCACACTGTTACAGGTGGAATTTCAGTCAGGCTGTCCAGTCAGACAGGTTTTCAGGGCAGGTAAGGTTACACTGCTGCTCTGTGTGTGTGTGTGTGTGCGTGTGCGTGTGCGTGTGCGTGTGCGCGTGCGCGTGCGCGAGTGAGAGAGAGAGAGAGAGAGAGAGAGAGAGAGAGAGAGAGAGAGAGAGAGAGAGAGAGCGTGAGATTGTGCGTGCATGTGTACATACGTGTGAGAGAGACAATGGCAGAGAAGAAGAGGAGAGGGGAGAAAAAAAAAAAAAAAAAAACCTGGCACGGCCCCAAGAGCATGGCCCAGATTCCAGCAGCAGCTTCCTGTTTGACGGGGTGTGCGTGGCCCCAGGAGCAGGATGTCCCGGAGCAGGGAAAGGATCCCGAGCAGAGGGACACACCGCCGGGACCAGGCCTGCTACCTGCAGGGCCGGGGCGAGGCCCAGGAGACCCAGAGAGAAGCCTCAGTCACCTCTACTAGCTACTAGCTTAGCACTACGGCTAGGCTATGGCTAGATTAGCGCTACAGCTACGCTATGGCTAGATTAGTACTACAGCTAGGCTATGGCTAGATTAGCGCTACAGCTACGCTATGGCTAGATTAGTGCTACGGCTAGGCTATGGCTAGATTAGCGCTACGGCTAGGCTATGGCTAGATTAGCGCTACAGCGAGGCTATGGCTAGATTAGCGCTACAGCGAGGCTATGGCCAGATTAGCGCTACGGCTAGGCTAAAGATGCGAGGCTAACTCAGAGACTGCACGGCGCCTAGGGGTGGGTTTAACATGCCTGAGTGAACTCGTAGCCAATAAAAATGTCCTGTCACTGTGAGTCCTCCGCACTCAACTGAAACAACATGGCCGCAGAAGTTCAAACGAAAATGTACATGCAAAATTGTTAAAGTGTTAAAGTGTTAAACTATGGAAAACTGGGTAAATTGCGTGTTAAATAATGCTGATTATGCCCTTTTGAGTGGCGGTCTGTTGTTTATTTATTGTGGAGAGTTTCAGGGGAAACAGCAGGTGAGGAACAGGGCTGAGACAAGTCTGCAGCACAGATGGGTTCCACGCACATACACGTACACACGTACACACGTACACACGTACACACGTATGTAGAAATGCCGTGCAGCCCTAACAAACACCCGCTGCCATGTTGAAACACGCACCTACAGAACGAACCATCACAGATTGTGACAGATGATCTGGAAGACATGCACAGGCTCCACACTGCTGCTTACAACACAGCTCTCCTCCCAAGTCTCTTATCTCCCAAAGAATTACACCAGCGGCACCCTAACACACACCTGCACCTGCACCTACACCTACAGCCCAACAGTCGTCAGACGGTTAAAACAGGAATAAGGGCAAGGCGGTCCCCACAGAACCTGCACGTTTACACACAGGTCCCCAGAGGGATATGAGTTCATGTCATGTCATGTCCAAAAAAAAAAAAAAAAAAAAAAAAAAAGGTAAGTCAGCTGTGTGTAGCATCTGGACCCCAACCCTGTGGAAAGTGGGGCATGGGTCAGAGGGGGTTTGTGTTCCTGTCGAGGGCCATCACTCGGGGCGGGGCCCACACGTGACACTCAGTGCACTGGCCATACCGGACTGTACCACATTCCACACCTGCGGGGGTGAGATGGGGGGGGAAGGGGGGGGAAGGGGGGGGGGGGGGGGTGTTGAATTTATCACCTTCTCCCACCTCCGCTTGCCCCGAGCGCGCACAGTTAAACCCCAGGGTCGACCATCAAAACAAGGCCGGCCCCGGCAGGGCTGAGGGAATGAAATCTGACAGCCGGGGCGATGCGTTTGGGGAGGGGGGTTGGGAGGGGGTGGCGGGGGTGGAAAGGGGAACACCCCGGTGGCAAAAAACAGTCATCGCTGTGCGAGGGACCATGGAGAGCCCGGACAGGCTGCTAACCCGTCGACAGGATTACGGATGCCTTCCAGAACATTCTCATGTTACATTACCTTACATTAATGCCATTTGGCAGACACTCTTATCCAGAGCGACATACAGTTGATCAGACTAAGCAGGAGACAATCCTCTCCTGGAGCAATGCAGGGTTAAGGGTCTTGCTCAAGGGCCCAACGGCTGTGTGGATCTAATTGTGACTACAGCGGGGATCGAACCACCGACCTTGTGTGTCCCAGTCATGTACCTTAACCACTACGCGATGCCATCATTTGATTCTAACAACTATTATAGTCATTCATTTTATTTTATTATTTTAAAGGGCTGGCTTTTGGGAAGGCTTCACAACATCCTTGTCTGGAATCCATGTATTCCCACCGTTTCTCCAACACCGAGCCGTACGAAGAGGGAGGGCGCCAGTGGGCCGGGTAATTAAGAGACTAACGTCACTAACGAACCAGCTCGACGGCAAACCAGCGCAGCTTTGAAGTCACTGTGGCGCCAGGCAACCGGCTAATGAGCTATCGACTTAACTAGCTGCCGCAGACGGCGTTAAAAATGTGCTGGGGAGGGCGTGGCCAAGCGGGACTTCTACTGCAGGGGACCAGCCGGGGGGACCAACCGGGGGACAGATTTGGCGCGTGAACCTGGCTTCCACTAGGGGTGCCCACGTAAAGGACACCACACACTTGTGCACGTACATATAAGCACACAGATGGAAAGAGAGAGAGAGGTTTAGCATCTCCATGACCGACATAAACAAAGCCTGGAACTGCACTACATTCACATTAAGCATACACGATTATCCACTACAATACATACTATTTAGCTACTGTTTTTATCCAAAGCAACTTACAGTTCATTAGACTAAGAAGGGGACAATCCTCCCCTGGAGCAATGCAGGGTTAAGGGCCTTGCTCAAGGGCCCAACGGCTGTGCTGATCTTATCATGGCTACACCGGGGATCGAACCACCGACCTTGCGGATCCCAGTCATGTACCTTAACCACTAGGCTACAGGCTGCCAGAGGGGCTTGCAGAAGTAAAATGAACACATCAAGGTTTAGGCCTGCCCAGAGACGACGCAGGGGTCACACACAATTGCATAATATCAAGCAAACAGTCTGAGCCTGAGAATACCGTGCTTCGAGCAGCACATGGATTTGAGAATACAATGTTAACTGAATACTAAGTAAAGGCAGCTGAACCCCAGGATAGACGCTGAAAGGTTCAGGTTTGTCGAGCCGAGACGCAGTAATTTGAGCGCAGTCAGGCGACCCCCCGACTCCCTCAGGAGGCCCGGGATCGATACGAGCCGGTCCTGATGAAACCAGGCTGGGAGGAACCGCCCCACTCGAGCGCGTGTGGAAAAACTCCCAAACACTCCCGCGTGTCCGAAGCTGGGACTTCAAATTCGGGCGGGGCGATACGCCACAAAATAAAATTGGCAAATGTTTCTTGAGCAAAACAGCAATCATCACCTCCATCTGGTGTAATCTTTCTGAAATCTGTTATTCGTCATCGACAGCAAGGTCAGATAGCGTCCGTGTGATCATGTGATGAGTCACTGACATGGAAGCTGCAAGGGCTTCCTGCTGATCGGCGGTTTTATCAACACCCCATAGCTGCGAGCTGCGATTTGTTTGTCCGCCTGGGAACGTTTCACAGGACCTCTGAAGTTTGGACGTTTACTACCGGAGCAGGTATGATTGAAGAATACATATGAAAGCCCAGCCCTGCCTCAAGTCCACCCGACAGCTCCAATCCAGCTGACCCTCCTCCTCGCTGTCGACCAGAAGCGATCTGCAGATGCAGCGACCGAAACTAGGGGCTGCTGTGATTGGCCAAGAGCCGGGATCCTGCAGTGTGTAATCGGGCTCGTCCGAGGGCCGACGGGACCAGGGCCTCCTAAAAATAGAGAGGACCCGGGCGGGCGCAGATCCCCCCCCCCCCTTCATCACAGAACCCGTCAGATCTTTCTCAGGGAAACGTCAAACTCCCGGCCAGGCCGCATTCTTAAGCGAACAAGAACCAGCGTCGCACGAAGACCCGCTGAACAGAACCGCACCGGCCCTGTGGGAGCGTAAATAACGCTGAGCCCCACCGGACAAAACCAGCGCCAGGGGGTTAGAGATGCAAATGAGTGAGGAACAGTAATGGGGAGGGGAGGGGAGGGGAGGGGGGAAAGGGGGTGCATGGATTGTTTTGGAGCGGGTCCAGGGACACCCCACATGAAGATATCTGCTCGCTTGCCCCCACAGGAGTGGCGTAGTGGTCCTTAGCTCCGTCGCTCACTCCAGAGGCTAAAATCCCGAATTCTGCGGTGGGACGTTAACCGCCTGGGCCATTAACCTCCCGAGGTGCCGCGATCTGGAGGACTGATCTGAGATCAGCAAACTGGGGGGGCGTTTTAACATGGGATCCAGCCACGCCGCCGCGTGATGGTTTAAACCACACGTGTGTCTGCCTCTCCGACATCCACCCACCTTCTCTGACAAACACACAAGTAGAGACACGTGCGTCTCTCTCTCACTCACACACACAAATAATCACACGCAGACGCAAGTCACGTGACCGACACGCACACACACACACAAATGCTCGCGCACACACACCTTTAACCCTGAGGGCTCTCATTGGCCGCAGCTCAGTGGAAATTTCCACTCCCTCAGTGGCTGGGCTGACCCTGCGGGCCAATCAGACTCCAGGACCGCACGCAGGCGGGCGTGGCCACAGCACGCCAGTCCCCCACAGCGCCGAACACAGCAGGAGACGGCCGGACACTGTGCCCTCCTGTACCTCCAGAACCCCTTTCTCCCTACACTGTCCCACCTCCTGTACCTCCAGAACCCTCCCCTCAGGGGGGAACCCCTCCCTCCCCACACTTCCTGAAGCCTGTGGCACACAGGAGCATCCAGGGGAGGTTCAGTGCGGCGGGGATTTCCCAGCAGTCCCTGCACTCCGCTCGCTGTCATTAAACACGGCCTGCTGATGAGGAGAGACAAACTCCACAAAGCCTCGCCCAGGGGAGCCATTAGCACCCCCCCCGTCCCCGTCCCCCCGGACCCCCCCCACCGTACTCTGCTTACTCAGGATCATTAAAAACAAACGGCTGCTGGTCGGGCCAGGGGTGCAGGAGATCCTACGGGATTAAACCTCACCTGACAATGAACAAAGGAAGCGCGATCGCACCTTCAGTCAGCGCTCCGCGCAAACGCCGACACGCCCAAACCGCTTCAAACACAAGACCCAAAAACATAAACAAACACTGGGGAAAATTCCAAAGTTAAAGTGCTGTTAGTTTAACCGACACAAGACCTCCTTTTCCTCACAGACCAGTATTCAGAATGTGAGAATGTGGGAAAGGGGGGGGGGGGGGGGGGGGGGTGTAATCGTTTAATACACTGTAGCACTTGACTCAAACTGGACTGTCTTACTTTCATATTTTTTCCCCTCTCTCCCCTCTGCCACCATCCCAGAATGCACTGGGCAGCAGCCCTCTGCTCCTAGCCAATGGCGAGGCAGGGAGGAAATGGCTCTGGAAGGCTGACAGGCAGAGAGCTCTGAATGGCCATATATGGTCAAATCTGCTGTCAGTGGCAACAGCAGCAGCTCCTGGAATACAGATCGGGAGAGAGGAGCAGCATGAAGGGAGGGGCCAGAACACACACAGATACACACACACACACACACACACAGATACACACACACACACACACACACAGATACACACACAGATACACAGATACACAGATACACACACACAGATACACACACACAGATACACACACACAGATACAGATACACACACACACACACACACACACACACACAGATACACACACACACACAGATACACAAACACACACACACACACACACACAGACACACACACATATACACACACAGACACACACACACAGATACACACACACACACAGATAGACACAGATACACACACACACACACAGATAGACACAGATACACACACACACACACAGATAGACACAGATACACACACACACACACACACACACACACACACAGATACACACACACACACACACACACACAGATACACACACACACACACACAGATACACACACACACACACACACACAGATACACACACACACAGATACACAGATACATACACAGATACAGATACACACACACAGATACACACACACACACACACACACAGATATACACACACACAGATACACACACACAGATACACACACACAGATACACACAAAAAAAATAAAAATAGCATAAAGACACCCACACGCATGGTGTCACAACTGCACATGCACACGCACGCACGCACGCACGCACGCACGCACGCACGCACGCACGCACGCACGCACGCACGCACGCACGCACGCACGCACACACGCACACACGCACACACGCACACACGCACACACGCACACACGCACACACGCAGCACAGACACACAGAGATGGCACGCAAGCACACAGACACACACATCATGCAAACACACGCAAGCGGACTCACACACACGGACACGCACACGCTTAGTGAAGAACAACGTACGGGACCCAGGGATGAGAAGGCTGAATGTCTGGGGTTTGGACTGAAACATTCAACGCTACACGGCCTCGGCTGAAACTGCTCTTTGATTGGCTGATGCTACACAGCCTCGGCTGAAGCTGCTCTTCAATTGGCTGATGCTACAAGGCCTCGGCTAAAGCTGCTCTTTGATTGGCTGACGCTAGAAGGCCTCGGCTGAAGCCGCTCTTTGATTGGCCAACACTACACGGCCTCGGTTGAAGCTGCTCTGTGATTGGCTCTTCGCACGGGGGCCGTGGCCCCCCTGCAGCTCAGAGCTCTTCATATGCTAATGTGGAGGGGCTGACACTGCGCCCATTAACCCGAAACCTGCTGCCCGGGCCTGCCCGCCTTCTGTTCTGACAGGGGAAACAATGACGGGCTCCCCAAAAAGACAAGAGAGGAGAGAGCATACTGCCTGGCTGGCCGGGCCCAAACCGGTGACGATCGTTTTGGCAAACAGGGGGGGGGGGGGACCCAGGGAGACCAGCTCCGCCTTCACTGAGCTTCAGAGAAGAGCTCCTCAAACCTGCCTCAAGCTTTCCTGTGCACTGCAGAACCTGGGTCCATTCCCACCCAAACCTGCAAAACCGGGACTGACTTTACAGCGTAATGAGTTCAATATTGTACTGACCTTGACAGACATACACTACTGAACTGAACTCCACATTCTCGGCTGGGGCAAAACTGGAAAAAAACACTTCTAAACAGCACAGACTAAAGGGAATGATCATCCAAGGGGGGTAAAAAAAAATAAAAAATAAAAACTGTGTTTGTGATGACGAGGAGGCTTTCATAAGCCCAAAAGCCCTGGGGGGGGGGGGGGGGGGCAGACAAAGGCCGTTCCAGGCAGCTGGGAACGGAGCGGGGGCAGATGGGGGCATCGGGGGCAGATGGGGGCAAACGCGTATTTGCACAGCCTGTGTGAGGGAGCGCCGGGTACAGGAGGGGGGGTGCGGATAGACCCCAAACTGCACTGACGAAATCCGAACTGAACGCCAGTCACCCTGGCCCCGGCAGCTTGGCTGGGGCCACAGGGGCGGGGGGGCCACGCCCAACTGGCACGATCTGGCAGGCTGTTCATTACATTACATGACATTACATTAATGGCATTTGGCCGACGCTCATATCCAGAGCGACGTACAGTTGATCAGACTAAGCAGGAAACAATCCTCCCATGGAGCAATGCAGGGTTAAGGGCCTTGCTCAAGGGCCCAACGGCTGTGCGGATCTTATTGTGGCTACACAGGGGATTAGAACCACCAACCTTGCGTGTCCCAGTCATTTAACTGAACCACTACGCTACAGGGTCATGTACCTTAACCACTACGCTACGGGCCGCCCTTTAAGCACCAGCACCAAACCTCCACCATGTCACCAGACCAACCGCATCGCCCTCCCACTGACATTTGGTTGCCAAGGGACAGATTAAAAAGTTGCACATCCTCAATTAAAAAGCCACCAGGTTTGGTGGTGCGGACATAGATCTAATTCCATCAAACGTTAAGTACACACACAAAAACAAACAGCGCCGGTATCTGGGTGCATGATACAGTGCTGTGTGCACTTAGTCACGCAGCAATAACTGAAGCTTCACAGGTACTCAACCTCGCAAACATCGACACGTCGCTCTCACCTGGGCTAGGCTAAGTAGAACAGGAAGCAAAAATAACCCCGGCGGAGGGATATTGCTCCGAAAAACAAACAAAGATTTTCCCCCAGTTTATGAGCGCAGACAGATTTCATAAGAGGTCAGGTCATGTTTAGCCAAGGTAGGGAATCTCCACCGTTCAAAGGCCCTATTCATAGCCTTTGTCCTATCCGTGACAAACAGAAAGGAGAAGAGCCTGGTTTATTTTTATAATACCCTTGAGCTGGCACAGCAACATGACATCAGAGATGAGGAGAAGAAACCAATGTCAAAAAAGGACACGATGAAGACAAATTGAATATTGAATCGCGCATTACGTTCGGTTGCAGTTCTGTTTTTAGTTCAGTCCTTATCTGCAGATAAGAAGATAGTGAAATAAAAATACAACCGGCTTATAAAAATGAGTTTGTGGGTGACGTCAAAAAGCCAGAGGGGCTTATTAAAACCTCACTGAGTGTACGGAGCGTACGAAGTCTGAAATATAAACAAAAACGAGTTGAAAATACGCATGAACTCCAAAAGACACAAAACAAACAAAGCGCAAATATAAACAAAATGAACAGACGTGGTGCGGAATGCATTTGACTGAATGAAATTTCCAATGGAAATTACATGAATGAGAATACAACACTGAAACAAAAACCGGAAACAAAAAAAAAAAGAAAGAAAAAAAAAAGACAGAAACAAAAAATACAAATAAAATACGTGGCACAGCAAGAGTGATGACAAGGTTCCAGATCTTGTTCGCGAGCCAAACATGACCGAAATGCCAGGGCCCTTTTCGAGGGGTCTTAAATAACGCACAGGGCGCGCTGGTGCCTGTCAGCGGCACACTTTAGCACGTTAGCACGTCCTTAGCGCACGGTGTACCGAAGCCGCGATAATAAGCGGAGGATGATGGATGATGGAGCTAGCGGAGCAGAGGAGAAATCCTCCGCAAACCCACAATTTGTACGACACGAGACTTGAGGCCACTTATGATAAGCAACTGTGTTCAGTCAACAGCTGGTAGTTTTACAGGGAAGACTGCCGGTCACTTAAGGTAAATTACTGTAGTCATCATATACCCTATATTTCTCACTTGATTCAGGAGCAACACAACACTTGCCTTTACTACGAACATGGCCGAAGTTCTTCTGCATAAAGGTTTCGTATGAGGAAAAGGGGGTCAAAAAGTATTTTTCTCTCCCCTGAAGCTAAGCACATTATCAGGGGGAAAAAATGTCTACTGTTAACATTATAAACCAACGTTTGTTTACAGTCAAAAGATTCCCAACAAAACTGCCTCCCGGGCAGGTCAGCGCGTCGCGTTTGGAGAACATCATGGCGACATGGCTCAGGCAGTAAGAGCAGTCGTCTCATTGGCTCAGGCAGTAAGAGCAGTCGTCTCATTGGCTCAGGCGGTAAGAGCGGTCATCTCATTGGCTCAGGCAGTAAGAGCAGTCGTCTCATTGGCTCAGGCAGTAAGAGCAGTCGTCTCATTGGCTCAGGCAGTAAGAGCAGTCGTCTCATTGGCTCAGGCAGTAAGAGCAGTCGTCTGGCAGTCGGAGGGTTGCCGGTTCGATCCTCCGCCCGGGCTGTGTCGAAGTGTCCCTGAGCAAGACACCTAACCCCTAAATGCTCCTGACGAGCTGGTCGGCGCCTTGCATGGCAGCCAATCGCCGTCAGTGTGTGAGTGTGTGCATGAATGGGTGAATGGTGAAGCGTCAATTGTACAGCGTTTTGGATAAAGGCGCTATATAAATGCCTGCCATTTACATCAGAGGCCATATGGGAAAGTCACGCCGGCGAAGTGGTCTCGCGCACGGACCCCGACGGGGCAGGACGACGCCGTCAACACGCCGTTCAGACGCCGTTCAGACGCCGTTCAGACTCCATCAACACGCCGTTCAGACGCCGTTCAGACGCCGTTCAGACTCCATCAACACGCCGTTCAGACGCCATTCAGACGCCGTTCAGACGCCGTTCAGACGCCGTTCAGACGCCGTTCAGACGCCGTTCAGACTCCGTCAACACGCCGTTCAGACTCCGTCAACACGCCGTTCACACGCCGTTCAGACGCCGTTCAGACGCCGTTCAGACGCCGTTCAGACGCCGTTCAGACGCCGTTCAGACGCCGTTCAGACGCCGTTCAGACGCCGTTCAGACGCCGTTCAGACGCCACAGGGCCCATTGAGAGGGCCAAGGCACGCCTCTCCACTGCAGTACTCCTATGCAGCAGTCTCGAGAACGCTCAATGAGCCAGGACCCGCAAACGTTGAGGCATCAGACGGGGGTTCATATCTGGGCCCAGGAGAGAGCCGGAGTGCCGTTATCGTGCAGAGCGCTCCCCGTGTCTGCTTCAGACCTCGCCACTCCGCACAGCACTTTGTGCAAATCTCACGGTGAGAATGGGCCTACCGCCTGGGTTCTGACTGGCCCATTTGATTCTGCCAGACGCAAAACAGCTTCCCGGAAAAAAACAAACGGGGCGCCGAAGCACGCCCGAACACGATTCACCATCTCAGACCTGCTGCTGCTCCAAAACAATCCCAGAAACCCCTGCAGTCAAACAGCGCCTTCGCCTTCCTCCGACACGCCCGCGTTTGTGAAATCCACGCAAACAACATTTCATCATCCCCCGCCTGTATCGGGTATCTCACCAACAGAGCCGATTTCTCCTCCGAATGCTTCGCGAGAAAAAAAAAAGAAGGAAAAAGAAAAAGGCCCTTCTGGTAACCACAATCACATGACGTCACCCGGCAGTTCTCAAAAGCCAAGTGGCACAAACAAAGCCTCAGGGCACCAGTGTTCACTGGCTCTGACGCTCCCCAACAGAGCTGAAAACCTTCAGGACAACGCATGGGGGAACGCTGCATGAGCCAACCAGCTTTTAAAAAACCTTTTAACTTTTAACTCATCACATTACTGCTATTTATCGGAAACTTTGACCCGAAGCGATTTACAGTTGATTAGACTAAAGCAGGGGTTAATGCCCCCTGGGGCAATGTGGGGCAATGTGGGGCAAAGGGCCTTGCTCAAAGGCCCAACAGCCGGACCGATCTTACTGTGGCTGCACCGGAGCTTGAACCACCGACTTCCCAGGTCCCGGTCGAGCACCGGAGCCACTAGGCTACATGCCGTTATTAGAAGCTGTTATTAGCTCAAGCTGTTATTACAAGATACTCTTAATCTTACTCCACAGGGAGTCTTGAATGAGAAGAAAAAAAGTTATTAAAAATTAACAGAACAAATGAGCTGCTTTGATGAAAATCAAAGCAGACCACTGATTGGTCTGTGAGGGGGATCAGCATTAGGTGGAAGGGGGGGGGGGGTCGCCGAGTCTTAAGAGGAACGACACAGCCCTACCTACAGGAGAGGGGACTCTCTCAGCCATGTTAGCTCAGACAGGGGAGGGGAATACGCCAAATACACAAGGAAAGCAAAGAACACGTGATAAACAAGGAAGGCAGGAAAAAATGAAAATGGCTCTAAAATAAACTGCGGGAAGGGAGTCCTGTCTGCCCAGCTCGTGAATTACCAGTTTGAGAACAGCTGCCTCAGCAGTAAATTTGGATGCGGATGACATAGGGGGCGTGACAAGGAGGAGGAGGAGGGGGGGGGCATGTGAAAGCACCAGGGTTACAGACAGCAGGCTGGGCCTGCCCCTCTCTCTTCCATGCAGGGGGGTGAAAGAGTAAGTGGGGTGGAGGAGGAGGAGGAGGGGGGGGGGGCCCTTCTCATCTCTCCCACCAAGGGACCTCTCTCTCCGGGGAACAGATAATACAGATAGCCCAGCTGAGACCACGGTTATCTTTCACACTGCATTTAAACAAGAGGCACTGAAATGTCACCCTCTTCACTCTTCCAGGAATCACAAAAGTAGCCGGTCAATATAAAAAAAAAAAAATGAAAAAAAAAAAAAAAAGTCGAGGGGTCAGCATGGATGGAAAACGGGAAATTAATCACAAACGTAAACAAATGTGAAAAAGTGAAAAAGACGGCAAACGCAGGGTCTAAAGGAGGTTGTTCCCGACCTCCACTCCTTCAGAGAAGCCAGGACAGGCCACCACAGACCACCCAATCACAGAGCACCCAATCACAGCCACCCAATCACAGCCTTCCAGACACAAGCCCCAGGAGACCAGGAAGAACCACACATCCAATCACGTTTAGCGTCACAGGGACGCACATCTTGCCAGGGAGTCGGCTGCTCACCACTCAAGCAGTGAGTATGAACCCAACACTACCACACACACCACCTTTACCCCACACACACCACCTTTACCCCACACACACCACCTTTACCCCACAAACACACACCACACCACCTTTACCCCACACACACACACACCACCTTTACCCCACACACACACACACCACCTTTACCCCAAACACACACACACCACCTTTACCCCACACACACACACACCACACACCACCTTTACCCCACACACACCACCTTTACCCCACACACACCACCTTTACCCCACACACACCACCTTTACCAGACACACACCACCTTTACCCCACACACACCACCTTTACCAGACACACACCACCTTTACCCCACACACACACACACCACCATTACCCCACACACACCACCTTTACCCCACACACACCACCTTTACCCCACACACACAACCTTTACCCCACACACACCACCTTTACCCCACACACACCACCTTTACCAGACACACACCACCTTTACCCCACACACACCACCTTTACCCCACGCACACCACCTTTACCAGACACACACCACCTTTACCCCACACACACCACCTTTACCCCACAAACACACACCACACACCACCTTTAGCCCACACACACCACCTTTACCCCACACACACCACCTTTACCCCACACACACACACCACACACCACCTTTACCCCACACACACCACCTTTACCAGACACACACCACCTTTACCCCACACACACCACCTTTACCACACACACCGTTCCTCTCAAACATGTCAGCAAGTCTGAAAAAAGCAGTAGTTTTGGAATCAAATACTTTTCTGTGCCTGGTGCAATTGAACCAAACAAGAGGACTACAAGGTGGGGTTTGTACTTTGAGAGATTTCACGAGTTCCAATACACCAGACAAGCTCAGTAAAGAGTAGAAAAGTATTTGAAACCAAAGCCATTAGGTATCAGACCCAGGTCTGGTCACAGGTATGCTAATAACCATTAGCTTGTACTGCAGCTGCTCACAGGATAGAGAGCAGTGTTTCCCACAGTGGTTTATATTTAAGTGGTTTATGAAATTGGACCAACATCGAGGTGAGAGTGAATTAATAATCGTAACTCGATAAAATACCAGCATAACCCGTTTCATATTTCACTAGTCAATTAAGATAATTGCTTTCTCACGCAGTTGCGAAACCTTGATTTCATTTTATTTTTGTTCAACATTTATCAGTAGAATAGCGGCTAGTTAAGAGTAGACAAATTCAACAAACAAGCAGTCCACCCCCACTCCATCCAAGCCACCCCCCACCCCCTGTCAACAATCCATCTCCAACCCCTCCCCCAGTCCACATTCCAGCACTTTAACTGGAGAATTAGAAACACCGGAGAGGAAGAAGATCAGGAGACGTGACCAGGTAACAGAAGGGGGGGGTGGGGGGGGATTTAGGCAGCGGTTTGGCGCCCCCCCGTACTGACCTTCTGCAGGGGGAGGACCAGGAAGGCGCCCCCGCCGCTGGCCTCGATGATTATGGCGACGAATTTGAGGTTGACGGCGCAGAAGGCGCTGTCCCAGGTGACCCGCGAGACCCTGATGTCATCGTAGCACTGGTCGTTCTTCACCGCCTGGCCGAACACGTGGCGGAACTTGCTCTGACGCACCACCCGCTTGTACATATCTGGAGAGAGAGGGAGAGGGAGAGAGAGAGGTGAGGTTTAGAAGGGCGAGGCGGGAGTCTGGAGTTGGTCGCGACCAGTCATCGCTTCCGGTAATTTCTGCCCATACACTCCCCCCCCCCCCCCCTCCCTCCCCCCCTCGGGGCCTGCTGGTCCAGGATAAGCTCTCCTTGGGGGGGGGGGGGGGGGTTGAAATCGTCCCACAACTACGAGGTCGAGCAGGAGGAACAGGAAATTTGAGTTCCACACTGCCCGCACACAGGAACAAGGCCGAGGGAAGTAAACAGCGATAATCCTGTAGACCGGGGCTAACTGAATTCACTCGCTCACGCGAAGAACCACACTTTCATTTCAGTGCAGAGACAGAGGCCATATTCATAGCGTCCACAGGAACAAAATGTGGCCATTGTTCAAAGCGTTCACTCCAAGGAACCATTTATGGGAAGGGAAACGTATAAATGTCAACGCATTTTAAGTTTTACACGTTAAGTAGTTTGCTTCAAACTTGGTTTCAGGGGAACAATTTAACCTTTGCAAGACTAGCAAAGTAGGGAGCTGCTGACAACGAAGGCAGGCAGGCAAAGCACTCAAATAGCTCTGAAATTATTGAAAGTTGGAAGTTAAACAATAGGTAAGATTTTAAACATTGTTAAGACCAGCATGTTTACAGAGGGATAAACAGTGTTGCAGTTTGAAGGTGTTTGTTGCTGCTATTCCTCTCTTGATCGCTAGAAGTCCAAAATTACCTATTGTACCTTTAATTCACAGTTGTCCTAATTAACTAATGTGTTAATTTTAGCGACACTCTGCAATTTCGAATATGGTTGGTTCATGTTAGCTCAGACAGCAATTAACTGCTTAAACTACTACAACTGTCAATTTGAGATGAGCACAACAGATGCAAAATAATATGAAGGTATTGTACTAAGTTAGGCAATTCTATTGTTTTCCCCCAAAAGATGAGGCCAAGAGCAGTTTGAAAACTTTTTTTTTTTTTTGCGCCAAACCCCCATTTATAACCTTGCGTTTCGGTTGTTATGGAAACAATGAAGAAAAGCAGTTTAACCTGCCCCAGGCAGAGTGCTGCGTTTGATTTGCATGCGGCTGATTTACAAAAAATGATGTGTAGCTGTGCCCTTTAGAGAAAGAAAAAACCAGACGGACCAGAATGGTAGTTAACAGGTTTCAAAAGCACAGGCTGTAAATCGACCTGTGTGTGTGTGTGCGTCCGTGTGTGTGTGTGTGTGTGTGTGCGTGCATGCGTGCGCGTCCGTGTGTGTGTGTGTACGTGCATGCGCGCGAGTCCGTGTGTGTCCGTGTCCGTGTGTGAGTGTCCATGTGTGTGTGTGTACGTGCATGCGCGCAAGTCCGTGTGTGTGTGTGTCCGTGTCCGTGTGTGAGTGTCCATGTGTGTGTGTCCGTCCGTGTGTGTGTTCACCATGTGCTCAGGCTGTAGGCCTTCCCAGCAGCCCCATCCAGAGCACATGAAGCTCCATTAGACACTGCTTTTACGTGCTCTACTTGCGTTTCATTGGCCGGGCCGATATCAGCACTCAGTCACTCTCGAAATCACGGCTGCCAGGAGCTGAGAGGGGAACGCGCCACGCACAGCCGAGAGGGGCGTCACCCTAAGGATTCTGGGACATGCGGAGCCAGACTCCCGTGTCCCGCCGTGAGGACGCGCGGCAGCAGGAAGCCCGTGAGAAACCTCGCCCAGCGCTGTCGCAGGGACGGCCACGTTAGCGCAAGACGAGCCAGCCGTCCCTCCTGGGGCTCATTAACGCACTGCGAAGGGGAGAATTAGGGACTCCCAGACAAAGCCCATTAGAGCATCCAAAGACCAGCTGTTCGCGCATGCTAATTACTGCCTGATTAGTGGAGAGCAAAACGCAGAGAGGCCCTTCCGAGCCGTTTTCCCCTCTCCCTGCAGTGAAAAGTAAAAAAAAATAAAAATAAAGATAATCCCGTAAAATCGACTTAACTCTTCGTTCAACTGGACAGCCAAGAGGCTCAGAGCCCCACATCCCCCACACGGAGTTAACAAATTAAATGTGAAATATGCTTTTATGGGAAGCACACAGGCCAACAGAGGCCGCAGAATGAGGGTATCTGGAGCGAGACCTGGCTTCAGGCACAGCGATCGGGCCTGAATAAAATCTCATCACACACATGCGCACGCGCACACACACGCACACACACACGCACATGCACACACAGCGAACAAGGCGAGAGTCACACCTCCTCTGACACAGGCTTGTGTTAAAAGCGGTAAAGATCATTTACAGGCCATTCCAGATGACTTTAACTGCTCCCCCTTTATTTTATTTGTTTTTTTTGTTTTGCTAAATAAAACACCTCATTTTACCGCTCGACACCGGTAGTTTAGTTTAATCTGGGGATGTTTATTCTTCTTCTTCGCGACGTCCGATCTTCAAACCTTTTTTTCGGCAGCTTCCATTCCCCAGGGCACATGAAAAGGCTACAGCCAAAATAAAAAAAAAAGGGGGCCTTTGTAGCCGCCCGGACGAAAACTCACACGTTGTAAAAGTTGGCCGGTTGCTGTGGCTGCCTCGTAAAAGCAGATTTAAAGCCTTTTCCGCAGCTCCCACTTCACAGCGCTCAGTCTAAACGCCGCGGGCCTCCAACCTGGCCGACACCACATCCTGCCGTCAGACACGCCCATGAGCGCACGGGCCGAGGCGCCGCCGGCTGCTGATTGGCTGCAGACGATCAGAGCGGGCAGCCGGCTGCTGATTGGCTGCAGATGATCAGATGATCAGAGCGGGCAGCCAGCATGGGTCCACTGCAGTGCTGCTCACCACCACCTCACCATGCCTACAGACTACACCGAACTGTGACTTCAGTCTCAGGATACAACTACTAGGCCCCCGGTTCTGCCGAAGCGAAGTTTGGCCGGCTCACGTGGAGCGGTGTAAATTGGCTCGCTGCTCCAGTGGGAGGGACTCGGCAGGGGTGAGTGGGAAGAACAGTCACGGGCTTGAAGAGGGCGTTAGATCCATCTGGGGCGCCAAGGGACGGGGGCGTAAGCGGTGTATCCCCAGCTAACACTAACTGGATTAGACAACTGGCTACCAAATTGGGAGAAAAATTGAAAAAAATGAGAAACATTTTGGGAGTGGGAGCTACTGGAAGATTGACACAAAATTTGAGCAAAATTAGAGTCTTCCCCCCCATTCACAGAATGACCGAGCGGTAAACCAGGCCAGCGACAGACACACATCTGGTGGCATGTTTACCTCCTCACAACCAGAACTTGTTATGGAAACCAGCACTAAATTCAAATCATGTTTTCGGATGCCAAAACTTTGACTCAACATTCAAAACATGAATGGGTTTCGCGGAGGTTTCTAGAGTTTGA
Source organism: Conger conger (assembly GCF_963514075.1). NCBI lineage: Eukaryota > Metazoa > Chordata > Actinopteri > Anguilliformes > Congridae > Conger > Conger conger. The sequence goes on along the minus strand of NC_083770.1, from coordinate 48,144,592 downwards.
GGCAAATTTTCGGGTTTCTCCAAAAAAGAAGACCAACTAGGGGGAGGGGAACAGTAGGTCAGTCCAGGGCATTATTATTATTATTATTTTTCTAATGAAAATAAAAAAGCAGACAGATTTGTCGGGTTATATGGAGTTAAAGATTGCATTGTTTATTTTCTTATGTTCCCCTCCAGTGAGAAAGAGTCTTTGCCCAAGGAAACAACATCGGCTCAGGTGAGACAGTACAGTCATGTGAAGAACCTCGTTTAACTCCTTAAGAACAGCATTTCCAAGGAAGCCTTAAATCCTTTTTGACAAGCTGCCAGACAAGTGTTACGTTAGAAGTTATTTTTCTAAATCCAGACCAACCCAAGACTGCGTAAGCAATACAGGTCCTAAAACGTCGGCATTGCTCAGAGAACGTTAGACTGAATCGAAGGTCTTCCAAAATGTATGAAACACAACTTTCTGCTGCTCGTCTCTACTCCAGTTGTTAAATTAAAATTTTTAATCTGACGGCTGCCATGAGCCCCAGTCTACATGATTTTCAAAAGAAAACTGCTAAGTGATTTGAAGCTTTAGCTATGAATCTGAGCTGCATTAAACCTGCAGATGTCATTTTTCCTGCATGTAGCCACTCATACGTTTTGGATCAGGCCAAAAGGTTCAGCTCTCGACGCCACTGACCATTAGGGCGACATCTGAACGAAGTAAACCGGCAGCAGGATTATAGGGAATGACCATTCTCCGTTTGCTTAGGAGTTCAGGATTTCGAAATTGAGCCAATTATTTTTGTGAGCGAACCCATCTTGCCAAGTTTAAACGTCAGTGTCTGTTAAAGAAATGTAGGCTTAGATTTGTTCACCGACGTATTTTTAATCCATTACAGGAGACTGCGTACAACAGCGAAGCGCAAAACATGAACGTCACGAGGTCGAGCAGGAGATCGCTGCCGTGTGATTAAATAACCACCGACAGTGGGCATGAGGCAAACACAGCCAGGCCTAGGCCTACTATATTCTATACTATATACTATACTATACTATACCATTATATATATTCGGAAGAGGTCGTGACCATTTGACCCCCAAATGCTCTGATGAAGGGCCATCCCCCTTTCTCACCCCTTCTCCAAAAAAACGTGGGTTCTGGGAGAACACCCGCGGTGAAAGGGGCGGACACCATTCCGCAGAGGCCAGTCACGAGGGGAGAGAACCTCAGTCAGTCGCCACCACGCACGCAGGCGCGCCAAGGCCTGGACTCCGGCGACCCCGGCCCACGACTCCCAGCGTTAGGCCTTCCGTTCACAAGGGATTTTTACGCTTCTCCTTATAAAGGAGCGCAGACAGAAAGGCACAACCCCAAAGCTTTGAATATTTAATATTTGTCTGCTGCTTTTGTACAGTGCCTCGGTTCTTTCCGCGCCCGTCGACATCGATCGTTCACGGTGACGGGCGGACACCGTACTTAAGCGTCTCCGCGAGGGTCCGGCGGCTCGCCATCCCATAAAATCGGGCCTGAAATCACCGCGGGCTCCGGCCAATCAAACGCTTTACGTTAATCGCCACGCTCCGGCTGATTCGTCGAGATGCTGTCACACGGCAACTCGTAAAAAATTTTTTTTTTTCTTAAAACGGCAGAGTCCTGACATTCCCCGTGCGTCAGCGTTTTATTTGACTAACGCGGCGCTCTGCTGAGCGACACAGGAGCCCGACTGTCAGCAGCTGCTGAACGCGGCCGGTTTAAACCGCCGTCCTCACACTGCATTATAAAAGAGAATTGTCTGCGGGACGTTGGTCAAGTCATCAGCACTCGTCATTAAAGGAACAAAACAGGACTTTTGTGTGTGTGTGTGTGTGTGTGTGTGTGTGTGTGTGTGGGGGGGGGGGTTGGGGAGATAGCCAGGAGATTAAAAAAAAATAATTGTAAAAACCCACACTGTTAAAGGCAAATAATGCTTCTTTGTTCCATGTTATGTAATTTATGTCCCTCTAAAAAGCGCATGCCCATGGAGTTGCTCTTCCTCCGGTGTGATCTCGCCACTGTACTCTCCAGACGGCGGCATGCATATCAATCGCGCTCAAATCGCAAAAAGGGAACACCAAACTAGTCTCGGCCGAGCCAAACCACCCGGCACGGTTCCCTGATTCTACAAACTATCTCCCACCGTTTCCATAACAACTAATTCAGGATTCCCTTCACGCGCGCGTTTAGAAAACCAGGGATGCTTAGTTTAACATCCCGGGGGGCAGCAGGGGATGGGTTGATTAGGCTCTATGCCAAAAACCCCCCCCCCAAAAAAAAAACAAACAAGAGTTTTAATTCATCAAATCCAGCACTGAGGCATTACAGCTTCCTCATTAACGGGCGGGAAAAGCAGAGGCCTCCGCAGAAGGCGCACGCGTTCCGCATTCCAAAAAGGGAGCAAGGCCTCGAGCTGAAGCATTCCCGATTGGCCAGGGCTGCACCAATGGGCAGACGCCTCACCGTGGCAGAGCTACAGAGCTCCAAAGACCCCCCCCCCCAGGACACAGTGGCAGTGGAGCAGATGACTAAAAACAGACCCTGCCCATCCCGCTCCCGCCCAGCTCCGCACTGTCAGCCCGGAGGCCAGCCGACAGGGGGGAGGACGTGCAGCCAGACGGGCCACGGAGCAGGAAGCCCTTCCTGTCCTGCGGCGGCCTCACAGGCAGGCGTTCGCACAGACACACGGTCCTGACGCGCGTCCGAAATGGCGAACGATCGCGGCAAACTGTGTTCACAGCAAACGGTAACCGTTGAACAAAATTAGACGAACATTCCATTTTGAATACAAACCTTTATCGAAACGAGACAAAAGCGACTTGGGTCTAACAAGCCAGTTAGCAGATTCCTAACTTATCCGGGTTTATTTTTAAAGGCAAGACAAAAATATTCCATTGATTAAAGAGCATTATAACAGCCAAATAAACTTTCGATCTCTCTGCGTTCTCCCCGTCTACTGCCATTTTGTTTGCCGCACACCACCTCTTTTCAAACAGTTAAGCTGATGTTTCGTGGCGAACAGAAAAAAGTGTGGGTGAACGTTAGGGCAAGGTGTTGCTTCAAGCTCCCAGAATTCCTCACTGCCTATAAGGCAGGCCCCGGACGGCCTGGGCCTGCAGCCTGGAGGCTCTCCAGCTCGCAGGGCGCGGCTCGTGCCGTTTATCGCCGTGTGTTTGCCCAGGCGAGGCTCCCGAACCTTTATGGCTTCAGGAGTCCACCTGCGTACCAGGGGAACGGTGCTGATCTCCGTGAGTCTGCCGTCTGCCTTCACGGCTGTGTAAAGTGTAAAGTGCAAACAGTCCTCTGGAACAGGAAGAAGGCTTTATAAACAGTGCCATCACTATCAGCATTGTTACTCTGATTAACTACCTCTGTAGTAACTCCGCCAACGCGCCTAGTCACGATCGCAGTTTCTGAGAGAACACTAAAGTCAGAGAGCCTTCGCCATTCAAACAGCCACCCGCGCCCACTTTTCAGTACCAGCGTGAACAGGATGAGTGTGCACTGACTCACACACACACACACACACACACACACACACACACACACACACACACACACACACACACACACACACACACACACACACACACACACACACACACACACTGCAGTGGGGGAAAAACAGGATATCCACATGGCGAGGAAAAGCGGCACTCCAGCAGGCCCTGTTCACGGCTCCCTCTTGTAGCAGGCCTGCATCCTGTGTGTCACACACGGAGCAGCCCAGCTCTGCTGCTGCTGCTGCTGCTGCTGCTGCTGCTGCTGCTGCTGCTGCTGCCAGGACGCAGAGAGGCGCTGAGGGGCGGGAGCGAGCGAGGGTGCCCCTCTGTCCGAGGACACGGCCTCCCAGACAGACCGGGCCGGGACGGTCCCGTGGCCGAGGGTCACGCCAGTTAAAAGCCACTTCCTCTTGAGCCGACTGGCCCGCAGCCACAGCCAGACAAACCTCAACACCACCGCTTTCCCTGCTCTGAGCGCCGCCATTCCGGCTCTGATGTGCGACTGCCTCCATTCTGGCTCTGAGCTGAGAACCCCTCCATTCTGGCTCTGAGCTGAGAACCCCTCCATTCTGGCTCTGAGCTGAGAACCCCTCCATTCTGGCTCTGAGCTGAGAACCCCTCCATTCTGGCTCTGATCTGTGACAGCCCTCCATTCTGGCTCTGAGCTGAGAACCCCTCCATCCTGGTTCTGATCTGTGACAGCCCACCATTCTGGTTCTGATCTGTGACAGCCCACCATTCTGGCTCTGATCTGTGACAGCCCACCATTCTGGCTCTGATCTGTGACAGCCCACCATTCTGGCTCAGAACTGCAAAACCGCTCCATTCCAGCTGTGAGTCATGACACCAGCGGAGGAGAGGGGAACTAGGCTCCAAGGGAAAATGACGTTTTGATGCATCAGAATGGGCTGAGGGGGGGGGCTGAGTGGACCCCCAAGCCCAATGTTAATAACATGTTATTTGGGTCCAAATGCAGGCCTGCATGACGCTTTTGCCAAAACGGACCTCTTTCGGGGATTTGTCAGGGTAACATCACAGCCTGCGCTGTAATTATGGCTGCAGGGAGCAGCGAGGATCAGGCTGGAATTCAAAAACAAAGGTGGTCACCGTCGAATCCGGCCTAAAAAGCCTCCAGACTCAGAGTTTCCATCTTCCTGTATACTGCCCGCTGTTGCCATGACAGCCTGTATACCAGCCAGTGCAACCATGCACAGAAATTCTGGGTTGTTTATAACAAGACAACCCAAAAAAAAAAAAAAAGCAATCACAAAGACAGGAAAGATTAGGGCTGGGGCCAGCGGTTCTGTGATTACCAGGGAATTTCGCCATTGTCAGAAATATTTCCAAGGCATTGTCCTTTTCCACGGTTTTGCCCATCTGACCCTTGACCTCGGGGGTCGCCGTACGAGGTATAAGAGGAGTGTCACTCCCCAGTGAGTGGTCAAGCGTTGTGGCTAAAAGCAGCTGCCCACGCTGAACTAAAACAGAGGAACTACAGAGGAACCAGACCGCATATTGTTGTGAGATTTACTGGACAGCACAATACACATGCAGTCCGTTAGCCAACCTGGGCCAAGACACCCCCAAACACAGCTTGGGCACAGCAAGAGCCAAGCCCACTCCTGCCCGTCGAAACAGCCGATCGAACATGCGGCAAGTCAGGCTAGGAAATGCCCACAAGGCGAAAAATATCAAAAGCTGAACATGTAACTCGTTTTTAATAAGTCTTCCATCTAGTCCGCCATAGGCTCGGCCACTGGAACGCAAGGTGAAGAGTCTCCGTCATGGGGAACTGCATGCTGGGCAATTTCGGCGCGGGTAAATGGTAAATGGTAAATGGCAATGCACAGTGTGTGTGTGTGAGTGTGTATGCGTGGGGTTCTACACAGTGTGTGAGCGTGTATGCGTGGGCGCATGTGTGCGTAAGGTGAGGAGGGGGGAGAGAGAGGAAAGGCAAAAATCCCCTCTCCGCACACACCGATGACTCACCGGTGTCCGAATTTGAAACACGAACTCAGCCCCTCTGCCAGGCTGGAGAGAGTAAGCTCCTCAAGGAACTATTTACTAACAGTAAAGTGTAGCCTAGCAACATCGCTAAAATTCCAAAGGGAGGGTTGAATCGCATTCAAAACAGAGGCGGAGTCGCACAAACTGAGGGCACAGACTTTGGCCTTTTAAGTACAAAAATAAAAATATCGAGCCCCTTCAGAAAAGCCAAATAAGTGGACTAATACTGCAGCTGACTGCATGTAGCCTGAACTTCTTTCTGCATGTCGGTGCAGAAATTATGAGCATTCTGGTGTCAGCGTTCACTGACCTCATCTCCGCACAATTTCGAGTCATTCCCAGGCATGCAAGAAATTGCACAACCGAGTCATAAGTCTGGGCGTGCACGACTGCAACGGTTAGCTATCCACCTGGCTAATCGCATCCATCTCAGGCCTAAAATAAACATGTTCATAAGCAAGCAGGTTCTCATTTGTAACTACATTCAACTACATTCTTTTTTTTCTTTCTTTTTACTTAATTACAACTACTTATTCAAGCGATAATCTAAATCGGCTACAGCAATAGAAGTAAAACAACAAGTCTAATAAATACGTAATAAAGTGCTTGGTGTGTGTATATTGCAAGGCGTAATTATATTCCAAGGGCCACTGCTTGTTCGGCATTACAGCGCAGTCAGAAGGGCCTGCAGCATGTCACGGAACAGGCAAACGCGAGCAGGAGGTCACCAAAGATCCACCCACAACGGATTCCATAAACTCATAAATATCAACCACCCGCCATCAGTTATTCATAGCTTCTGACAAAGACCTCTTTCCCTCAAGCAGGACACTGTTCAAAAAGTAATTGGTTTACCTTAGAATAAACAGACACATTTCTTCAGGGCAATGTAAAAAAAAAAAAGAAGAAAAAAAAGCTTGTTTTAGGTGTAGGGAGAAAAAAAGAAAAAGACATTTCAAATATGCGAAGAATGTATTTATATATATATATATATATATATATATAGCACACAACTGCCATTAGCCTTTCCAAGAAAGGCCCAAGACTTCTCAGAAAGCAGGGCAGTGGTTATCAGGCGGGCTGCTTCGCGGATGGATTAGCAGAGATAGCAGGACGGGGCCAGGAAAATGCAGTTTTCCCATCTCCGCGTCTGCCTTTAAAGAGCAGGAGCGCGCCGTCGCGCTCCCGGGCGGAGGGCCGCAGAATTCCGGCGCACGTGGTTTGGGGAACTGAGGACGACCCCTGTGGAAACGTCCGTAATCACCAGCCACCGGCGCGCGGCGGCTAGCCTTCCTCCTTCTGCCGGCCCCCAGAGCAGACACCGTATAAGGAGTGGACAGGACGCGAGGGAGGCGAGGGAGGCGCGTCCGCGGCAGGAAACAGGAAACGGCGCCGAGCGGCCCGTCACGAGGCAGAGGCGACCGGAACCCACGGCCCGGGAAATCAAACCAAGATGCAGACGGGTCCGTAACCCCGCGGAGGACGTTTTACGGCTTCCTTCCGCACGCGCTGGGCGCACAGGCTCTGCTGCAGATCCAGGCTTCCTCCGGTTTTTGGTCTGAGGAGCGGTTGTTGTAATCGTAATAAAAAAAATATTGCATTGATCAGAGAACGCATTTTGTTTTTGTTTTGTTTATTTTGCAGTTAGCAGGAATTATATATTAACTTCAAAGCAAATCCATAAGGAGAAAAACTGAAAAGGGAGGGGCGGGGGGAAGGGGGTTTTCCGACGTTGGAATGTCGGAATAGCGGTGGCGTGGTGCCGTGGTCGGGGTGTTATTACACAACTCCAGAACCGAGTGAGGCGAGGTCAGAATGGCACAACATCCACATCAGGAGACACTGCGCACTTCCTGACCCAAACCAAGTCTGAAAAACGACACCAGGACACTTAAAGCCCATTCCGAGTTTATTCCATCTCTCCACCCCTTGTCCGGCCGGCAGGCCAGCTGTACGCGGGACAGAAACCCATGACGGCATCCTGGCTCTGGATTTGGGGAACAGCCTGCGAGGCCAGAGCCCGGCGCTTCGGGAGGCCGGGAACAGCGGCGTTTTTTGGGGGAGCGCGCAGGAATGCGGGAGGGCCCCCATCGTCCTTTCAACAATTAGCCAAGTTTTCCCAAAATAATCCTTACGGATTAAAATGGAAAACAGGGCGAATTAAAGCCGCCACATCAAAGGCGTTTGTCGAAAACTAACATCGATGCAAATATTCACAGCAGGCAAACAGATGTCCACCAAATAATAAAAAAGAAAAAAAAAAAAGAAAAGAAAACCCAGTAGAAGTGAAATCTCTTTACGGGTTCCCAGTTGGCCCTTCTCAGAAAGAGGAAGGCCAAGAGAGTCATCCGATGGATTTCAGCAATATGGCGTTTGAAGGATGCGCCAAGAGTGCATGCTGACGAGACAGTCAAAGCCTTCTCTGCACTTCCAGCAAGATACGCTGAGGCACGGCAGAGACGCACAACCCGGGGACTGCCAGAGCGGTCGGTTAGAGGGGGCGGGCGATGTCAGACACCGTGCCAGCAACGATGCACAGGAACATTCTGTGAAAGATCACAAATACGTGATTAGAATGTTCTTAACTGAACGTCCCCTAATGTTAGACGTAACAATTACCGTTGGCGAACTAAAAACAATAGTTCTAGTTCTGGAACTCTGACCTCCCGTTTTGGAAAAAAAGAAAAACACTCTTCAAAGGGAAACAATAGGGAGCTTCTCTTTCACCGAGATGAAACAGGAAGTGATCTATTTTAATTCAAAGCAGCGACGGTGTTTTGTGCTACCGAACGTCATCTCCTCGGAAAGAGACAACTCTTTCATTAAACGCATCTGAAAAGTCGTATGAAGTGCAAGAAACTGATTACGAACCACAGGAGGTCTCAAGACCCCGGAGAAGACCAATCTGGCCAATCAGTGCTCACTGTCCAGTTATTCACCTGGGAGAAAAGAGAACCAGGGCCGGGCTTGGATTTCAGGGGCCAGATTTGAGTGTACGTGGTCTAGAGCAGAGCTAGCCAACACTGCTCCTTGATATCTACCGTCCTGTAAGTTTTCACTCCAGTCCTTCAAAGCGCACCTCGTTCAACAGCCGGAGAGCTCGTTCAGAATGGGCGAGTAGGTGTGCCAAATTAGGCCGATCTCCAAGAACAGGGTTCTGGAGATCTGCCCAAGTTCTCACTTCAAGACCTGCATCAAACGGGCTCAAACAAAGGCCCGTCCTCTGCACTCAGTGTACGGCAATGCACTGGATTACGACCTGCAGTTACACGCCCTCCATTCCACAACTGAAGGGTGGCAGAGCGGCATAACGTGCAAGGGAACTGGGCAAAGTAAACTAGGGGTTGCAGGTTCAACACCCAGGTTAGAAACCGTCATCAAACGCCTGAGGACGGTACTTAACCTGAACTGTTTAAGTACATATCCAGCTGCATAAACAGATATGTAAAAAAATAAATAAAAAAAAAAGGGATAGAATATAAAAATGCTAGCCTTGAAGCAGTGAACAAGAGCGTCTGCACAAGACCTGCGCTGTAATCTCACAATCCACAGCGGTGTGGCCGTCCTCTGCATGCGAGTCTACAGGGCAGGGGTGTGTGTGATGGGCCGGCGTGTTTACTCTGCGCGGTCACGTGCGCCGCGGCCCCAGGGCACGGCAGAGCGGGGCGAAGCCGCCGCTATCGGAGCAGATCTCGCCACAGGAAGTGGGAGAGCGCAGGCCGACAGCCGCCTTGCGCCCGATTGGCTGGGACGCAGCGGCGAGAGATCGCACGCCGGGCGTACGGAAAGGACACCCTCCGCCGCGCTCGAGAGACGGCCGGCCGTCGCGATGCCGATGGAGGGAAATAAAACAAAATAAATTACTTCCCCACATTGTTCGTTCAAGGCCTTGTGTTTTGTGCATGGAGCCAAACTGCATTTCCCGTCCTACTGAGAGCAAGCCCAGTAACCGGGTCACATGATCGTATCTGAGAAGCCTGAGGATCACAATCAAATAGCGGCCGGACAGACACAGACACACAGACACACAGACACACAGACACACAGACACAGACACAGACACAGACGCAAAAACAGACAGACACACGGACGGACACACAGACACACGGACAGACACACACGGACAGACACACAGACACACAGACACACGGACAGACACACACGGACAGACACACAGACACACAGACACACGGACAGACACACACGGACAGACACACAGACACACAGACACACGGACAGACACACACGGACAGACACACACGGACAGACACACAGACACACAGACACACGGACACACGGACACACGGACACACGGACACACGGACAGACACACACGGACAGACACACAGACACACAGACACACAGACACACAGACACAGACACACAGACACAGGTCAAAACGGCAGACAGCGGGGGACCCATCTCTGACTCTGACAGGCACAGTGTCTGTGACCTCCGGGGGTCTGTGGTCACGTGCGGTCTGGGCTCCGCGACCCTAATTGGAGGAGACAGGCTCCACTGGGGGGGGGGGGGGGGGCTGGGGGCTGGGGCCCCTCCACACGTAGCGTCAACAAACACGTGTGTTTAGCAAACACGTCTGCCTCAACAACTCAGACGTCTTCCAGAGTTCATGACCCGCCTGAATGATAGACCCACGTCCCCCAGGAACCCCAGGAGCTGAGCGGGGCAGACAGAAACGCCTCAGCCTTGCAAAACAGAGCCAATCGCCCGAGAAAGGGGCTTGTTTTTTTTTTTTTTTTTACATGAACAGTCGGCCCATTGGTGAGACACACAGGCTTGTGAGGCAGAGTTGTGAGGCAGAGTTGTTGGCATGGTAACGCCTGCCCTGTGAATGTTCCAGCACACAGCATATCTGTTAGTTTATCATAATCTAAAAAAAAAAAAAAAAGAAAAAAAATAATGACAAAAATGTCATCGCCACTATTTTTGTACCGGGCAGAGGATGCAGCACAAAAACAAAATATCCTGTGTGCTCCCAAAAGTATGAAATGAAGTTAATTAACTTCCAATTAAACTGTGTGTGGGACATTTGTAAAATAAATAAATAAATGAATAAATAAATGTCATTTCCACGTGGAGGTGGTTGAGCTTTTCAGTTCTTGATCTCAACTCCCAAATCCTCATCTTCATTTATTTATGCATTTATTTTGGGGTGGGGGGGGTACCCCAGCTTCCTCGCGAGGGGCCGGGACAGACCGCTCCTCGCCACGCGGTGCAGAGTTCCAGAGGACCTCCGGGCCCGGGGGGGAGCAGGCCAGCGCTGCCGTGTGATGGGCAGGGACACGGGGCGGGGGGGGGCCCCCCCGGTCACCCCGGCGGAGGAACGGCGGCGTGGTGCGCCCTGACTGCAGCGCATGGTCACACGGTGACACGGGGAGGAGGGCGACACGCCCGCAGGCCTCCGCACGCCCCAACGCCTCCGTTTATCACACATGCTGCGCAGACGCGCTTTCAGCTCCATACACGGTCATGTTTCTGCCTCACAATCACCGCATGACCTCACACCCACCAACCCAGAGCAGCAACTCAACACCCAACCCCCAAACCCAACCCCACAACCCCCAAAACCCTCAATCCACAACCCTAACCCCCAACCCACAACCCCCAAAACCCTCAATCCACAACCCTAACCCCCAACCCACAACCCCCAAAACCCTCAATCCACAACCCTAACCCCCAACCCCCAAAACCCTCAATACACAACCCTAACCCCCAACCCTCAACCCTAACCCCCAACCCTCGACCCCCAAAATCCTCAATCCTCAACCCTAACCCCCAAAACACTCAACACCCAACCCCAGCCCAAATCTTCAAAATACTCAATCCTAACCACCGAAACCCTCAACACCCAACCCTAACCCAACCCCCAACCCAAACCCCCAGCAACAACCCCCAACACCAACCCCCAACCCTAACCCCCAAAACCCTCAATCCTCAACCCTAACCCTCAACCCCCAACGCCTCACCCCTCAACCCGCCAAAATCCACAACCCTCATCTCCCATTACCTCCAAGGCTATCAGGGTTGGAACATATTTATCAATGAAACTCCTCATTACAAACCGATCTGTGTCCCTAGTTCTCCAGTCCATCAGCTCTGCAGCTATACTGACTGTTTACGTACATTTTTTTTGCCCCCCATTTTGTCCCCAATCTGGAATGACCAGTTGCAACCGCCATCTGAAACCCACCCGCCATGTTATGAGCTCCATATGCTTCACAGAAACCCCAGACAAAGTCAGCACTGGCACGGACGGGATTCAACTGAGATGACCTGGTGCATCGCTCACTGAATCATGGCAAGGGCGGGGAATCCAATTCCTGTCGGGCTAGATCCACTTCTGGATTTTATACCAACTTTGGTTTCCACAAATTATGCTGGCTCAAGTATCTAATTAGCTGCACACACCATTGCCTAACTTGATTACCATTGATTAAGTTGTAGATTACACCACAGCAAATGATTTAATATAGGCGCACAAAGACAGTCATTTATGAACTTATTAATAAACGAATCTACAATTCCAGACATAAATTAAATGTACAGCAGAAGCACTCAAGAGATTCATAATGAATCAAACTTCCGATTCTGAATGCTCAATAACTCATAATAATGATAAGGCATAATATAATTTATTGTTTCCAAGTTAAAATAAAGATAAGAAAGCAATATTGTTCACTATCCCAAGCACAATGGTACTACTTGTACATTAGATGACTACATGACATCACATATTGAAGACCGTTAGATAGAGAATAATAGAAATGTTGAAACAGAATTGTTGTCATCAGATAAATTAAGGATTCCCCTTTTCCTTTCATGTTTCTTTTACATCCAATATTCAAATCCACTGCCACTCTGTGCTCCTTGTAGAACAACAACCCAGTTTGACAGGCCATTCAATAGCGGATTACAACGCGAAGGCACCATTAACAGTATTTAGGTGACTGACATTCTCCTGCCTAAGTTGTGACATCATCATCCGTGTTGAAAAGACAGGATTACTTCAGAGAGCTTCAACGATGGGCGGGGCACAGTCACGGTCAGCCAATGAAAGGCACTGCAGAGAGCCCTTGACAGAAGTCTATCGGCTGGCTTAAGTTAACGGACACGTTCGCAGTCGTTAGGTGGAGACGGTCGTGCAAGGGTTCATATTTGAGAGTGAAAGCTTCGCAGAGGACCCCCGTGCCTCAGGTAATCTCACTAAAATCCCCAAACGTCAGCAGATGAAAATATCCTAGACATCCTGCACACCTAGGGACATGGAAGTGCATGCTCCGCAGTGCAGCACAAATATGAAATCCATCCCGCGGGCTTAGTTTAGGGAAGAACTGCTGAGGGCATCCTCAATGTATAAAACAAAACAGGGCGGCCATTTCCAGTATCCACCGACAAGCAGCTGATAAAGCCACCATCACCGAGAGAACGGACACTACAGCACTGAGCTGGCAGTATTTCCAGGCAGCAGTTTCTACACGGCACAGAAAGAGTATCAGTATCTCCGCAGGCATTTTGCATTGTGTTATTTAGAGGCTGGTGCAGAATGGGGTGAAATGAGGCCTCTCCACACAGCGCTGTGCCGTGAGGACAGAGAGGAGAACACTCGCTGCATGGCGATGATCTCCGTGTTCAGAGCGCCTGTCACACTCGCAGCCGGACGCGTCAAACAGGAGCGGCTCGGCACAGGAGCGGGGGCGTCAATCAAAATAAATTACTGCCGTTATATCGACAGAGGGGTTTAGAAGCTGAAAGCCAGGCCCAGTGTTCACCGGGAGACTTCATCACCTGCTACACCAAAAAATCACCCTGATGTGGGCCCCACAATGCAAGGACCAACGCCAACCAGGGGGGAACAATTTCAGCACAGATTAAAGATGCCCACCGGATTCTCCACTCCTTACTTCCTTCCTTTCCCTCCTCCATTTCCTTCAACTGCAGGAGTTTTTCCGGACGCTTCCGTACAAACACCGCGACCGTACTGAACTCAGTCGCGGCCCCTCAATGACTTGTCATGAGATCCGTTGCATTTCACCGCCGTGGAAGCGAGAACGCATGCGCAACGTAGAGCGGAGTATCTGGAGAGTCGTACAGAATCTGTGGTTCTGGGTCACGTTCGCAGCGGCACACGGGTGGAGGGATTCCGCGTCTCTGATGCACCGGCTCATCTGCGATCGATCACGCTTCCCCCAAATCCTTTCCGCTGAATAAAATGTAGCAAAAATGTAGCCCAAACGGGCTGGGGACCAGGAGACACTCCCAAAAGGACACTCATGTACTCCAGCAAAAATCCCACCCAGAAAAAACAACTAAAAGAATTAGAGCAAAATAGATAAATAAATGGTCTTCTTCCATGGAGCATGGGGGAACATGCACACCATCCCTTGAGCTTCAAATTGTGGTTTTGTGTCATACTTCCAGGAAAAAACATCACCGATATCTATTAGGTGTTGATAAGACAGGCAATTACCCGCAAGGTCATACAGCATCGATGTGATTTATCCGTTTCTTCAATCGCGTGGAAACTTCCAGGCCTTGCCGCCGACTGGCTGTCTCATCAGCACCCAACAGATATCAGTCATGCGCTTTCCATCTGAAGCCTTTCACACAGCCTCCGATGTTTTTGGTCAATTACTGCCACATCAAAAAAAAACAAGAGACAAAACACGCCTTTGTGCTACATCAAACCAAGCCCCTCACCCATTGGGCCATGTGTGTGGATGTTTAACTCTGCCCCTCACCCATTGGCCCATGTGTGAGGATGTTTAACTCTGCCCCTCACCCATTGGCCCATGTGTGTGGATGTTTAACTCTGCCCCTCACCCATTGGCCCACGTGTGTGGATGTTTAACTCTGCCCCTCACCCATTGGCCCATGTGTGTGGATGTTTAACTCTGCCCCTCACCCATTGGCCCACGTGTGTGGATGTTTAACTCTGCCCCTCACCCATTGGTCCATGTGTGTGGATGTTTAACTCTGCCCCTCACCCATTGGCCCACGTGTGTGGATGTTTAACTCTGCCCCTCACCCATTGGCTCATGTGTGTGGATGTTTAACTCTGCCCCTCACCCATTGGTCCATGTGTGAGGATGTTTAACTCTGCCCCTCACCCATTGGCCCATGTGTGAGGATGTTTAACTCTGCCCCTCACCCATTGGGCCATGTGTGAGGATGTTTAACTCTGCCCCTCACCCATTGGCCCACGTGTGTGGATGCTTAACTCTGCCCCTCACCCATTGGCCGATCGCTAACAGGGAGCCGTAAATCACACGCAGATGCCTCCCTCCAAACGGCCGTGGTGTGATTACATTTCTCAGCCCAGGCTGTCACCGGGTAATCTTCACGAGCGCGTTTGCTCTCGGTCTCTCTCCCCCCCCCTTCCCCCCCCACCGCGGACGGCACACTAATATTAGCCCACATTTCAGGTAGAAAGCCGCACGTCAGGGAGGAGAGGAGGAGGGAGAAGGCAAGGCAGAGAGGCCTTAAACTAACCCGGGAAAGGCCACAGAGATCCCACCTATTACACCGGGGAGAATTCAACTGCGTGTCGGACTGCCTGGACAGTAAATCAATTCTGGGTGAGGCTGAAAAGGCTTGGGCCATGCTGCACATTCCCCTCCAGCTAATAGGCCTGCTTAAAAACAGGATACTCTGACAGGAGGATATCCATTCTAATAATGACGGAATATAGGCCAACTTCCTCATCTGGAGAGGGGTGACTCAGAGGGGTGGGGCTGGAGTGACTGACCAGGCCTGGGCCGAGAAGGCAGTGGGTCTGTGTGCAGCTGTGCCCCCCCTACCCCCCTCCCGACCGCAACCTCAGCCACAACCCCCCCCCTCCGACCGACTGCAACCTCAACCCCCCCTCCCCCCCTCACCAAGGACCTCGTGCCACTTCAATCTAGGTGGGTGTTGTCAAATCATCTGGCACCTCGTCCGATTCTACCCAAAGGGCAACCAGTCGCCTGGGCTGGCAACTTGTTTTATTCACTTACAAGGAAGACAAAATGAAGACCTCTTGAGTCACAATCCAACTGCTGTCCCAAAAAACAGGAATGCGTTACCAACATTTTTTTTTTTTTGATAATTTTGCCAACAATAATGTGACACTGTTCTGCAACATTACAGTTTGACGTCAGATTAGCCGGCTCGTCTGAGGATGACCGACCAGGACAACGGGCCACGATTGTTCCAGACAGACCGCAACCGGATGACTGTACGAGGAGCCCTGTCCCACAGCACAGCTTCATAGCTCAGCTAAAGCCTGCCTCGTCCAATGTCTCAATGTCTTCCATGTGCTGGAAACCCCTGTCTCTGTCACCGGGAGCGCACACAGTGACGCCACCTAAATCCCCAGGCCGCTAAAAAAGAAAAAAAAGAAAAATCCCACAGACCACCATTGTACGTACGAATTCCACCCATATTCAGCCGTTCCCTCTTGACAGATAAGGCGCGTTTCTCTCTCTTCTGGCCATTCATTGTGAAGCTTTTGTTTGCTCTGCCTATTCGTGACATTGTGGAGCGGAGTGGGCAGCGTATTCAGCGGAATGCCGTATTGTTTTAAACGGCCGTGTGTAAAGCCAAACTTTTGGGTTTCCTCTTTGGCTCCACGGAGCTGGGGAACTTTCAATAACAACGCATCCAGATCTACTATTGTTTCTGTGTTGGACAGACCAACCGCACTTCACACAAGAACCTTTCCCCCCCCCCCCCGCCTCCCTCCCCAAACTCCATAAGGAGGACTAAAATCTGATTTGGCCCAAGCAAAACTCCTGAACAAACTCCTATTAATTAACCAGGGGTCTGTGTTGGGGCGGACCAATGCACTGTCTGACCTCAGTCCCATAAAGGATCACAGCCTCTATCGGTTATGAGATTCTTCAGTCTTACGTAACGTAGACAAATCCTACAATTTATTAAGCACAACTCTACCCGAGCTCAGTACATGTTCGTGAACACAGAACACAGTGAAACAGCCACAGTGAAACTTTAAATAAAGCTTTCCAGCCAAGGCAAGCCAATACGAAGGTTCTGCAAAGTCATAAAGAGCAACAGTCAAGTGGCAGATTAAGTGCAGGAAAGTGGAAGTGACAGTAAATCTGATCGCCCGTCTGATGGGATTTCATCCCACGGAGCACATTAATCTTAAAAATGATTTAAGATTAAATCTCAACTACCTGCGCCGAGAAGAGAGAAGACTTCCATCTGTCTGCGCTGCCGACAAACTCGCAGCGGGGTTCCCAGAAATCAGGCCCCGATCACGAGAATCCAAGGTCGAATAAATACCGCCAAAAACACAGGAATTCAACGGCACGCTCAGCCATTCTCCCCCTCTGCAGACGGTTTGGATTTCTTCCCCATTAGCAGACGCTGCGCACTGAACCCACTCCGCACACTGTACAGAGAGAGCAGTATTCTTAAGGGAAATGTCACATTTCACAACGGGAAAAACACTAGACATGTGACGGGAGGGGACCAGCTTAACCCGGGTAAGCTTGTCACTCGACACCTGCACTCAAATAGCAGGAATTGCTCGGATGATGGAACAGAATCGATACTACGGGGTCCTGGCTGTATGGATCTTTTCAGTGCGGCGAGTTCATTTTGGGCAGCGTTTCTCAGGGGAATTGCACGTTGGATTTAGTTGGAATTGCTCTCGTGTTTTCTCAAAACGAGCTTGTTTGTCCGTCGTCGATCAACATCGAGGCACTCGGGGCATTGGGAATACAAGGATTTCACGCGACGCAGGCCCAAGTTTTATCACTTAATCCGAAGTGTTCTTTTCCTTCATATTATCGCCCTTGCATCATCCCCGTTGGCTGCTGCCACTATCAACACAGAGGAGGGCCGTTGCTAGGGGAAACACAAGGGTCCACACAGTTATCACAAAACATACATTTTAATTGGCAGGAGTACACTTCTCGAAGCACTGGCAACGGCGGACACCTTTAGCCAAACATCACAAATGTGAATCAGGCCGGAAAAAACTCCCAGCATACCACCGGGATTTATTCATCCTTCCCATTGATAATCCAAACAATCTGACCACTACCAGGCGCAAATGGTTATCACTTAGGGCAGCCATCATCCGATCTGGACGTTGAATCCAAACCCAGTCCTGGTTTCGATTTCTTCCAGGTAATTAGCTGAACAATTGGTGCCACTGATTGGCCAGGCTGTCTTCACACCTGACTGCACACCTGACTCCCAGGTAAAGGGAGGGTGGAAAACCAGGAGTACTTGGACCTCGAGGACCATGATGGTCCCTGACTTAGGGGGTCAAATACCAAGTCAAAGTCCAGAAATTCTGATGAAAGTACCCTAATCTATCGTTATTTATCATTTACTAACAGTAGATAAAATGATCATTTTAGACGGTGATAAAACTTTAACAGGAGAGCCATGATTGTTTTCCTTCCTGTTTCATGAGTTTCATGCATCCTGGTCCCTGCTGCTGTTATAGCAGGATTCAGGGAAGTAAACATTAAAAAAGATCCCAAGGGATCAACAGCTTGTATCGCAACAAGGCAACTAATGACTGAGAACGATTTTTTTTTACCACTTACACAGCCCCCAAAACCATCTCCACCCACCCCCATGTCCAACCCAGCGCTATTGCAACATGACACTTAATCCATAACAAAATTACTTCAGTTTCACCAGAAATTTGCTAAGACCACTTTCCCAAGAGACCTACATGAATGCTTTCAACCCCAAAGTCCAAATCCTTGGAATCCCAGAGCTGACAAGAGATCGGAATCTCAGGAATGAAACACGACGGACAGAGAATCGTGACAGAGAGGGCTGGCCAGGTTCCGCCATGCCTCAGCTTGTATCAACACGGACTGACCACACCTTTCACAACGCCATGGACAAGTCTTAAGGTGGAAGTAAAAAAAGGTGTGGTGGGAGGGAATGAAAGGGTGTAGTCCACCTTAAATCCTCCATGCCAGAGGTTATGTGCAAACACAAGGGCCAACTAGCGAACATGCAGTGTCCTCAATGACTGACTCATATACAAGGGCCAGCTAGCCTACATGCTACATCCTCAATGACCGACTCATATACAAAGGCCAGCTAGCCTACATGCTAAATCCTTAATGACCGATTCATATACAAGGGCCAGCTAGCCTACATGCTACATCCTCAATGACCAACTCATATACAAGGGCCAGCTAGCCTACATGCTACATCCTCAATGACCAACTCATATACAAGGGCCAGCTAGCCTACATGCTAAATCCTTAATGACCGATTCATATACAAGGGCCAGCTAGCCTACATGCTAAATCCTTAATGACCGATTCATATACAAGGGCCAGCTAAGCCTGCAGGCTACTTCCTCAATGACTGACTCATATTTCAGGCCAGACAAAGCCACTCCTTTTGGCAGTTCTAACGTATCACCCCCAACACCTGAGATTTCATACTGCCCCGCAGCCCTAAGTAAAAGGCTACCTGCTGCGGAGAGAGACAGGTTTGGGCCTCAACAGTCCATAAAAGGCCAATTCCTTCCCCCCGAAAAAATCCATCCCCTTGCCAATCTATACCGTACCAAAATCAATAGGCACAATTAAGGCAGCCAAGATCTTGTATCTTGTATCTTGTTCGAGAAATTGAGTGCGTTTCTCAGAAATGACATCATTTGGAAAAGAGAGTTGATATAGAATAGTAGAATAGATACCGTCTTCTACTTCTTCTTCAATTTATTTATTTATTTTACACAAAGAGCACTGCATTCGAACAGCAATTTTCAAATCCGTATGAAGTCAGCTGCAACTCTCGTGCTCTTAATATTTAAGACCTTTACATCACAACAGTAGAGCAAGGCTAAAGGACCCCCCCTTCTCTCCAACCCCCATCTGTAATGGTCAGAGCAGGGGCTGATTTCTCCAGATGTTTTCAGCAGTGAAACTTATTTTTTTCTTCTTTTTTCTTTTTTTAAGCGCTTTGGCTTGGCTTTTTTGCAGACCTACGGGGTATTGCGTTACACAGTTCTGAGAAGTCTGAGGGCACACAGGCCAGAGCAACGAGCCTATAGTCACCTTGAGGGCGACAGCCATAAAAACGCATTCCAACGGCAGCGGAATTGCAGAATTTGCGTAAGAATATCGTAAGTCATCGGAGCTGTCATCGCCACCTGTCAAAAAAAAAAAACAAACAAAAAAAATTCCAAGAACCTGTTCAGTCCTATTTCTTAACGCAACACACCGACACCAGTGTTCATCGGCACACGATTATCACTCATTTTGGCACACTGCGTTACAGACGGTAAAGAAAATGTTCAGACATTCTGCTACTGCCGGATTAAGTTCAATTATTCATGCGGCAAGATTAACTCCATTTAGTATGACTTCCTCAAAATATCTTCCGACATCCAAAGTTCCCCTTTAAAAGTCGGCGAGCGGGTGGAGTGTGGGGGGGGGGGGGGGGGGGGGGGGAGACCAGGGTCATACTGGAGCCCGCAAACAAAGCGGAACGTGACGCTGGGAACCGAGAGGCGATTAGATACGCAAACAGATTCAAATTCAGCTCCCGGTGAAGAGCCACCACAGATTGAAGAGATGTAGTAGCCCACTTTTTTTTTTTCTTTTTAAACTCAGAGAATGCAAGGCGTTTGCCTAAAAGGAATGCAATCTGCGGTGAAATCATAAATCCTGGGGTGATTTCACAAGAATTTGCAGGGCCCGAGTGGAAGTCCCAACCCCCCCTAACTCGTGCTCGCTTGCGGGGGAGCTGGGGAGCCGGCACACGTCCGTCAGGCTGGCGTTTTCCGCTCCACAAACCCGCAGACTGCCCCACCAGACATCTCACTACATATCATGGCTAATTTCACAGAGCATCCTGACCCATTTCTCATGCGGCGATAGCCTATAACAACGCTAACGCAGTGCGTCTGAAATGGAGCCAGGCTAACGCAGTGCATCTGAAATGGAGCCAGGCTAACGCAGTGCATCTGAAATGGAGCCAGGCTAACGCAGTGCGTCTGCAATGGAGCCAGGCTAACGCAGTGCATCTGCAATGGAGCCAGGCTAACACAGTGCGTCTGAAATGGAGCCAGGCTAACACAGTGCGTCTGAAATGGAGCCAGGCTAACACAGTGCGTCTGAAATGGAGCCAGGCTAACACAGGGTGTCTGAAATGGAGCCAGGCTAACGCAGTGCGTCTGAAATGGAGCCAGGCTAACACAGGGTGTCTGAAATGGAGCCAGGCTAACGCAGTGCATCTGCAATGGAGCCAGGCTAACACAGGGTGTCTGAAATGGAGCCAGGCTAACACAGTGCATCTGCAATGGAGCCAGGCTAACACAGGGTGTCTGAAATGGAGCCAGGCTAACGCAGTGCGTCTGAAATGGAGCCAGGCTAACACAGGGTGTCTGCAATGAAGCCAGGCTAACACAGTGCGTCTGAAATGGAGCCAGGCTAACACAGTGCGTTTGCAATGGAGTCAGGCTAACGCAGTGCATCTGCAATGGAGCCAGGCTAACACAGGGTGTCTGAAATGGAGCCAGGCTAACACAGTGCATCTGCAATGGAGCCAGGCTAACACAGGGTGTCTGAAATGGAGCCAGGCTAACACAGTGCATCTGCAATGGAGCCAGGCTAACACAGGGTGTCTGAAATGGAGCCAGGCTAACACAGTGCATCTGCAATGGAGCCAGGCTAACACAGGGTGTCTGAAATGGAGCCAGGCTAACGCAGTGCATCTGCAATGGAGCCAGGCTAACGCAGGGTGTCTGCAATGGAGCCAGGCTAACGCAGGGTGTCTGCAATGGAGCCAGGCTAACGCAGGGTGTCTGCAATGGAGCCAGGCTAACGCAGGGTGTCTGCAATGGAGCCAGGCAAGCACAGTCAGGGTTCGGCTCTGACAACACACAGGCATGTTAGGACAGAGCCAGCGCCCAACACACTCAGCCTCTAGCCACGCTTCCTGAGGACAGAGCCAGCGCCCAACACACTCAGCCTATAGCCACACTTCCTGCCCGCAAGGAAACACCATAAATGGAATAGCCTGTTGGAAGGGAATGCGCTTGTAACTTTGGAAAAAATGCATATATTCCCCCTCCTCCCCCGTCCCCAGCTCACATAGGAGACGCAGATTAAGCCTAGTCCTTAGACCAATTACAATTCTGAATTGAGATTCTCCATACAAAACTCAATTTAGTCCAGGAATAATCTTAAAACTGTGTCCGTGAAACCGGCCGCAAAGACTTTGGCAAGAGAAACTCATGAAAGTGCAGTTTTTAAGTGAACATGCAATCATCTGCCTCGAACAGGCGGTAACAGAAGTGGTGCATCCGCAAAAACCAGAATACATGCTTCGCGCCCTCCCCAACAGATCTTCCCTCCCGAAACTCACAGACCATGGGCCCACAACCAGGGTCAACGCCGAGTCACAGAACGAACGAGTGGGGTTGTTCACAGAAACAACATATCCCACAATCCACTGCTCCAAGGCAATTCTGAACTGCATCAAACTCAGTCACTTGACTTGGGGCGAAGCCAACTTCTCGACAAGTATATAACTTTACTGTAGTCCCAGGCCTTCATAAATTGATGTCATGGGGGGGTTTTTGCTTTGCCCAGTGCTTGCAAATGCACAGTCGGTTACCATATTAACACATGAAAATAATTAGTATATGTTATCTAACATTTGGCTGCCAAACACATCTAAGCAAATTGCAAAATGGAACAAGCAGCTGTTAAAAAGGACTGACCAGCTGCAGGGATGAGTGTACTTCCAGTTCAAATGTGACCTAGAGGTTGCTCCTGACCATAAACAAGCGAGAGGTTGCGTGGGGTCAGCGCTACCATCAAGTGCGTTTGATTTTGAATGGAACCAGATTTACGGGGCTCGACGCACCACTTTCTCTCACACAACCGTACAGTATTGCTGCATTGTATGGACGACAGCGAAGAAAAACCGGGGGCAATAATCAGGCAAGACGCTCTTAAACGCCACAGAGGATGGTGGGTACGTAATTTACTTGCTAACATTTGCTCCAACCCCATTCATACGTGACCTCTTTTCGATTCCGCGGCAGCTTGCCACAATGCATGTCCTGACATTTGTTAATGGACAGCATTACACACTAAAAAGCCAAGCTCATCACGGTTCACGATCGGCGTAAAGTCTATTTACACACGTCATTTGGTCGAGTGGATTTCATAATTTGTCACCGGTCACGTAACGTGCACTACTTCCTGCTGTATGGCTGGCTGTAGTAACGTGTCGGACGCGTAACCGAATGACACGGGGAGCCAGCTACATCTGCGCCGCAAATGTCTCGGGATGTGTTATTGTATTAAAGACTATAATTAATTGCAAACATACCAAGTCCTTTGGGATTGTTTTAGCTCATTAAAACAAAGAGATGCAATTATGAATGCATTACATAAGCGTTTTCCCACCGCCAGACACACCTCTGGCTATGATTTAGCATGTTAACTGCGTTAACAACCAACAAATAAGGATAAGGTGACAGGCAGATTATCTTTCCAACTTGGATTACCTGCTCATATTGTCACACCCATCCGACCAAAATATGACGCCTAAATATAATGCATGTTGTAGGCTACGCTTATTCACTCCACATAGTGAAATGCGGAGCTTGAATTTTTCGATCAGAAACTCGCTGTTAGACCCGCGATATTCGCCACATTGTAATCGCAACGTCGGCGTCTCAAAGCGTAGAAACATTTGTTATAACTTTCGCTCTGAATTGGAATTTATGGAATAGCGGGTATTTACAGCACAATCGCAACGAGTTGTCGGTCTTGGTAGTTGCGGGCTCGATGACGGGCTAGTCCACACAGGATAGGGGACAGAAAGACAATGTAGTACTTGCAAGCGAGCATTTGCTAACCAGCTTTGCAGTCCAAAATAGTTAAGTGGGAGTGTTGCAATACCTCGTTTCTCGACCGAGCTGAACCTGGACAGGTTTCCAAAAGTATCTAGTCAGCTACGTAGAAAACTGGCTAAGCAGCAGCACAAAACGGAAAAGAAAGGAACATTCACTGGCGTCTGTGTGAGAGCCGAGGCGACACCTTCAGCCGGTATTCAATTGGGCAAGCCCTAACTCATTTTCACTGCAAATCCGAACTCCCGAGTGTTGATCGAATTCCTGGCAATACGGTCAGCCTTTCCGAGATGGGCATCGCGAACTCGTTGAATCTCCAGCAAACCAAACGGAAAACTAACGTTACACGCCACTTTGGTTTTACATGCTATGTACTGCAGCCATTATAAACCTCAAAATTGTTCTCATTTAGCCAGCCAGCTGCAACAGCTTCGATGCTCAGAACTGAGCTGCTGGTTCACTAGCTAGCATGCTAGCTCACCTTCTGTGAAACCAAGAGGGGAAAAAAAATCACTGAGCATACCACATGCGTCCAGATCGACCCCAGATATAGTTGAAATTCAGCAGTAAAATCAGACATCAATCCTTACCTCCAAAGTCAATATAAAATATCCCAGGTGAACAATGTAAATAATTTAAAACAGTATTTCTCCTGCTGATGATTTATCCGCTCGCTTCCTCCCTGCCGCAGCCGCTGGTAGCTAGCTAATTCGCCTATTCTTTTTTTTCCAGATCCCTGGCACGAACGCACCGGAAGCTACGCCCTAGCTCTTCCCCGCCTCCAAGTGCCTGCACGAAACACGTTTGGAATTGTAGCGAGCGGCAGCTAGCAGGGCCAATCACGCAGCTGTACGACGCAGCACATCCAACCCTTGAAAACGAAAGGCGGGTGTGGAAATATCGGGAGAGCGACCATAGTGGAGTCAGCGTCCGTGTGAAACGCTAATGAGCGGATGATGTCCTCTCTTCCACTCGATCAGGAGCCGTGTCA
The DNA here is from genome assembly GCF_963514075.1 of Conger conger. Taxonomy (NCBI): domain Eukaryota; kingdom Metazoa; phylum Chordata; class Actinopteri; order Anguilliformes; family Congridae; genus Conger; species Conger conger. The sequence goes on along the minus strand of NC_083770.1, from coordinate 48,120,207 downwards.
AGCTGGCTCTTAGGGCTGTTGGATCGGCACGACAGGGATTTATATTATTAGGCTCATTTTGTGTACTTTGTAAATAGCATTAATGAGTTTACTTGCTCATGGACTGACTACAACGCATGCGTGCCATGTAATCATCGCATGAGCGGTGGAGTAAATGTGTTGTACACACATGTCAAGGTAGTGATGTTTAAGCCACGTCGTAAACAACCATTGACCTGTCCGTTGCCTGTAATTAGCCGTTTTTGTCCATACTCTGTCCCCAAGCAAACGTGTGAGCCTTCTGACCCCTACTTTCGATGCATGTTTCAACTCGTCTTGCATATTTGACCAACACTAGTTGAAGCATGCACGCTGCTGCATTTTTACTGGTGAAACTTCGCTTCAAAATGCAGCGCCTTTGCCTTCTAAAAACACAAAGCGAAACATATAAAGGCTCCATACAAAAAAAACTAAATTATTTGTTTCTGTGGAAAGTCACGTGTGCAAAAAAAACCAGACAGGTAGTGACGCATTGCTGTATAACTCTGGCAGGTGTATAAAACGTGTGTAAACCAATTTAGAAAAGTGACTCACTGAAAGTATTGCGCTCTCGTAGCCTGACAGATTTTTACCCAAATTAGGAAATCGTGGGAAAGAGTAAACTGCCTTTACATTTTTCAACTTGGAATTCCAGACAAAAAATAAAGTAACGTTGCATGCATGCAAGCCAGCCAAACAGACTGTACTTACTCAGTTGAGGCGAAGAAAAATAGGTGAATCCATGCATTTGTTTCTACATTTGATATTCTTTAAGCCAATGAATAAAGCCATAAAATGGTTTCACTTGAGAAAACACGGCTGTGTCATATGTGCACAAATGCCCTGAAATGGTTGGTTTTTCTAGCATATGTCTTTCAATTGTTTGTTCTGGACTCTACCCCCACTCCATCTATTAGATTTAAGATTTCCATTGATAAGTAGCCATCAGCCATGTGCTTATATCCTTCAAAGTAATACAATTCCAAACATAGATTATACAGTCAGGCCCGTAAATATTTGACACAATGTTTTGACTTTGTGAATATCTATGGACCTGACTGTATGTTTGTGAACGTATTTAGTACAAAAATGAATAATATATATTTGTTTTAAATATAATCTGTGCCCCAGGCCCTTCCAGTGTTTAGAAGCAAGCAGCCATGAAAAATGTCCCGTATGAAAATACATATATACATGTAGTTTGCGTAATTATATGTATGAAATGAAATTGATTGGCAGTTCAGTTCGTTGATTGTGTCAGTTGTGGTTGCAAAACAACAGTTTCAGCAATTTGTTCATACTGTGATTATATATCTGTAATTATTTCGCAATGTTCTGCATTTGAAAATGATTCATCACTGCACGTGACACGTTGCTTTTTGCCGCTCACGGGTTATTCATGCGCTGAGATGATTATTCATGTTTGCGCAGAAACTTGCTGTGACCCGTTTCCATGCCGTATTCCATGTTTGCCACGAGGTGGGGCTATTTTTATTGTTATTGACACATTTTTTTAAATGTCTTATTAGTTCAGAATGCGATTACAATGAATATATGAGGCAGTTACGCATGAGTTTGTGTGCCGACATATCTGAATTGCTATCCAAGCCTAGCCCATGTGCATTAAACGGCAAGCCTAAATAGAAATGAGCGTATGGAAACTTAGTTTATTGCCAAACTAGTAGAATCTGTCAGTTGGGTGTCCTCGTCCAGACCTCAGGGAGCACAAGGAAAATAACTGGCAGAAACCGCTGCAAGCATCCTCATGTCACCATTAATTTTCAACCAGTCATTCAGAAATAAGACCAAACAATGATGTGATGGTGTAATGGGGAGAAATGTGGCGGCCTGTAGCGTAGTGGTTAAGGTAAATGACTGGTTCTAGTCCCAGTGTAGCCACAATAAGATCCACACAGCCATTGGGCCCTTGAGCAAGGCCCTTAACCCTGCTTCGCTCCAGGGGAGGATTGCCTCCTGCTTAGTCTAATCAATTGTACGTCACTCTGCCAAATATTGCCAAATGCCAATAATGAAATGTATTGTAAAAGGATTTGAGTTACTCCTCCAGTGGGGCTGAAACTGATTCAGTAGCACTTTGGGAAGCCCCATCTCAGAAGGGTCCAGTAATTTTCCGCGCACTATCAATGTTTCTTCTGCTTGTAAACATGTCTTGTGTAAGTCAGTACGTTGCTGACACAATTTGCTGCTTGGTAGTGCAGCTTTAGTGCCCCTGAAACTGAACGAGAACAGCATTTTCAATCAATACTGAAAACTGTTGGTTAATACAGACCCTTGGGAAAAGTAAATGTCATGCTTAATTCATGTTTTTGTCCATTATTAATTCATGTTAACAAATCCATTAGTTTATGCCAATTCATGAAACTTATTGTAAAGCGTGACCGTTTCAATATCATAACCCTCACAGGCCAGTAAGTAATGACACTGTAGCCTGAGAGAGCAGAGACAGGTCAGTGTGAGCAGAGACCAGTGAGAGCAGAGACCAGTGAGAGCAGAGACAGGCCAGTGAGAGCAGAGACCAGTGAGAGCAGAGACCAGTGAGAGCAGAGACCAGTGAGAGCAGAGACCAGTGAGAGCAGAGACAGGCCAGTGAGAGCAGAGACAGGCCAGTGAGAGCAGAGACAGGTCAGTGTGAGCAGAGACAGGTCAGTGTGAGCAGAGACCAGTGAGAGCAGAGACAGGCCAGTGAGAGCAGAGACCAGTGAGAGCAGAGACAGGCCAGTGAGAGCAGAGACAGGTCAGTGAGAGCAGAGACAGGTCAGTGTGAGCAGAGACCAGTGAGAGCAGAGACAGGCCAGTGAGAGCAGAGACAGGCCAGTGAGAGCAGAGACAGGTCAGTGTGAGCAGAGACAGGTCAGTGTGAGCAGAGACCAGTGAGAGCAGAGACAGACCAGTGAGAGCAGAGGCCAGTGAGAGCAGAGACAGGCCAGTGAGAGCAGAGACAGGCCAGTACATGCACACATGTTTCACTCCTTTGCCTCACAGCCAAGGAGAATGTGCTCGATCACATGGGCTGGCCAAGCTCATTCACACAGCCAGGAGCTACCCATTCTTCATTTCTGTTATGTGTGTGCGTGTGTGTGTGTGTGCGTGTGTGTGTGTGCACGTGCGTGTGTATGTGTGTGTGTGTGCATGTGCGCGTGTGTGCGTGTGTGTGTGTGTGCACGTGCGTGTGTATGTGTCTGTGTGCATGTGCGTGCATGCGTGCGTGTGTGTCTGTGTGCATGTGCGTGTGTGTGCGTCTGTCTGTGTTTGTGCAAGTGTGAGAGAGAAATAGAAATGCTTCCATTGATAGTTCACAGGACCCATATACTGTACATTTCTTGTGATTCATCAGTATTATTCTTGTATACACTCAGTGAGCACTTTATTAGGTATTTATTAGACTTATTTTGTAGGCTTCTGCTGCTGTAGCCTATCCACTAAGAGTTATGATGTGTTGTGTGTTCAGAGATGCTCTTCTGCATACAGTCAGTGGTCTGTTGTGGTTATTTGCATTACTGTCACTGTCTCACGTTTACACATGCCTCACTGAGAGAAACCAGCTCTAATAGGATGTTTGCATTGTGCCTCAAAGATAACGAGCTAGCAGAGGCGTGGGCAGGTGTTCAGCATGGAGAACTAACTCCTGTCACGTTCTTATCTGACCCCAGGGAAGCAAAGGAGATGCTGGATACAGAGAAACCTGAGCTCAGCAGCAGACATCCAAAAGAAAAAACCAGAGGAATCAAAGATGGACCATTCTCCTCTGGCCATTCTCCTCTGACGTCTCTCATTAACAATGCCTTTCTGTCTGCAGAACTGCTGCTCACTGGATTTTATTTTTGTTTTTTACACCATTCTTTGCAATCTCTAGAGACTAGTGTACATGACAATCCAAGGAGATCAGTAGTATGTGAGATACTGAAACCATCCTGTTTGCCACCAACAATCCTTCCACGGTCATTTTTTCCCCATTCTGATGGTTGATGTGAACATTAACTGAAGCTCCTGACCCGTATCTACATGACTGTATGCATTGCACTGCTGCCACAAATTGACTGATTAGATAATCGCATGAATAATTAGGCGTAATAAAGTAATAATGTTCCTAATAAAGTGCTTGGTGAGTGTATCGACTAAAAAATGATAACTCAGCCAATGTTTTGACTTGTTTATCTGATTGTTCATTTGAGTTTTGATGACCCTGCACAACTATGTTGTTTACGTCTAAATACAGATCCACCTAGCTATATCAAATTACCCAAGAATTTAGAATAGAAGACTCATTTACAAGGAGTCATCGTACGCATGAAGTAATATCTATTTCTGAAAGAAAAGAAAAAATACAACAGTGAACCAAATTAGGCGTAGGTAAATCTATGTTATGTGTCAATAAGATAAAGGATCAGTTGATCACTTTTGTTTGTTGTATTTGTAAGGGAATGTGACCATTGGTGAGAAGATGACTGTTTCCCAGCTGCTTGCAGCATCCTAGAGTTGGTTTTTGCCAACTAAATTCCCTGAAAATCTCTGTTTCTGACTGAATAACAGGCCTCTGTTCTGATGATCCATGCTTATCTTGTGTCAGCCAATGAGATGGCAAAAATGTGCCAGCGGACAGAAAAATAAACACTGGCTGACAACTTGCCAACTTTACTCCTTAATTTGACTGAAAAAAGAAAGAATGGCTGTTTTCTTCACAAATACAGTTTGGTCAGGAAGAGGTCAGGAATCAGTGTGCCAAGTTAAAGTGGCAAGTTATGATTGTTAACCATTTCTGTTGTTTCAGGCTCATTACATTACATTAATGGCATTTAGCAGACGCTCTTATCCCGAGCGACGTACAATTGATTAGACTAAGCAGGAGACAATCCTCCCCTAGAGCAATGCAGGGTTAGGGGCCCAACGGCTGTGCGGATCTTATTGTGGCTACACCGGGGATCGAACCACCGACCTTGCAGGTCCCAGTCACGTACCTTAATCACTACGCTACAGGCCGCACATTAGATTATTTTAATTGGTTCTACTCTAAAGTAAAAACTTGAAGATGTCTTTATTCATTGGTCATGGAATGCAATGCCTCAAGCGCAAGGTGTGCCTTACCTTTTTTCATCGATGGCTTCCTCTCGGGTGCCTTTTCCTTCTTGGGAACGTCAAAGGCTTTCTTCATTTGTGCCACTTTCACCGACGGCCCCTGCTCGAACACTCCATCGGGCTTTGCCTCGGTCCGCTTCGCCCGGTCCTGGTGCTGGATCTTCTCGTGCAGCTGAATGGTCTCCTTTATGAGATCGGAGAGGGGCCTGCTTTTGATAACATCCTGGCCCTTTTCCTTCCCCGAAGCGGAGTTCTGGCCAGGCTCGATCGCCATTTTCTTTTCGCTGACGCTCGGCGACAAAGGGTCCGAGTCTCGTTTACGGAGTCTTACTTTTTTATTCTGTCCGTCTTCGGCCCGTGGGTTACGTTCTAACACATTCCCTCCAGTTCCAGGCGGGACTTGGGTGGCCTTTCTGCCAGCGTGTGGACTCACAGCTGATGGAGGATTTTCTACTTTATCACTCTTCTCTGTTGAGGATACTGAAGGCAAGGTGCCCAGGGGACTTGTTGTGTCTTTTTGAGGATGATCCATAGCCTTCACTGGGAGAGAAGCATCAGCAGTGGTGTGACTGTGTTTTATATCCAAAAGCAATTCTGAGGGTCTCTGTGCTCGCTTGTTTTCTTTGGGGTTCGAGGGGTTTGAAGAAACACCTTCCGCTGTGGAAATGGAGGAAGACGCAGCTGCACCTCCTTGATAATTACTCCCAAGGGCAGGACTGTCTGGACCAGACGGACCTGCCTGGGTCTCCCTGGGGAAGGCCTCTGTTAATGCTGACGATCCACTCTCTATCTCTCCCATTTTGTGCGTGGATGCAGCATAAACTTTTGAGTTCTGAGAATGAGGAATTTCTGTGTTTGAGATGTCAAGCGGTTCAGTTTGATGCTCTTGGAAGACTTTGCTCATTTTTTCTGTCTGCCTCTCTACAGTCTGTTTTTCTTGATGGTCATCATTATTGCTGAGCAAAGGGTCGACTGGGCCGTGTGTACATAAAGAGGCAGGCAGCCCCTTTCCACCAGTGTCACTGCTTCCTAAGCCATCTTTATTCAAATCAGATAGACTCGACTTTGTCGTCTCATTAATAGGATGAGATGGTGACACCTGTCCTGCCATTGGCCCATGTAGAAGGGGATCCGCCCCTTGTCTGTGCTTGCCAGCGACATGCGAATGGCCTTGTGAAATGGCTGCCAGCGCATACTGCGCTATTTTTGAAGGAGCCGGGTTGGTCTCTGTTCTCATTTTCTGCATTCTCAAATCGAAGGCTTCCTTGAACGGATTTTCCGTGTGCGGGGCTTCTGACCTGGGAGAATCGGATGCTTCGATCTTTTTCTCGGGGCTGCCGTCAGTCATGCGTTTGGTGACACCCCCAGTTGCGCCCCTCTGCTTTTCATCGGCGTGCGATGTGGAATTCCAGCTTGATAGCTCACGGCCTTCGTGGTCTGTGGGCGTTAACATGGCCGCTTGTCTCGGCTGGAGTTCTGCTGACGCGTTTACGGAGGGAGGGGCCGTCGAAGGGGCATCAGCAGCGTTCCACAAAGAGTCACCTCGATCGCAGCTCCTTGGCCTCGTCACCTTTGATTCGGGGCCTTTGCGTGTGCCCTGTGCGTCCTCAACGTGAGAACTGAGCTCCTCCGTAGCAGTTATAGTCTCAGTGGTTCTATCATTTTCTTCCACCGTTGTGTCAGTCTCCTCTGGTTTTTTCTTTTGGATGTTTGCTGATGAACATACAACCGGTCTGAGCTCAGGTTTCTCTGTATCCAGCATCTCCTTTGCTTCCCTGGGGTCAGATAAGAACGTGACAGGAGTTAGTTCTCCATGCTGAACACCTGCCCGCGCCTCTGCTAGCTCGTTATCTTCGAGGCACAATGGAAACATCCTATTAGAGCTGGTTTCTCTCAGTGAGGCATGTGTAAACGAAATCGCATCATCAGCGCTTTCCCCTGAGCTCAGACAGTCCAACTCAGATGGGTTCATGGTTATATTTCCTGTGCCATGTTTAGATGTAGTGTTCCTGCTCGTCTTCCCCCCGCCTTGCCCTGTTGCCGTTCCCTGCAGCTGAGACTCCACAACAACTCTCTGCTGGTGTTCGGAGGAAGTAGCTCCATCCAAAACACGACCTTCCACCGAAGAGTGCATTTGTGATATTTTCTGGGTGCCCTCGCCTTCTTCAACAGAAAGATGGTGGACGTCTACATCACAGGAGTGTTCCCTCAGAGCAAACTCCATGGCTAATATATCCTGCTGCAGATTCCAAGCCTCAACTTCAGCTTCAAGAGAATTGTGCAACTGTTTTAATGTTTGGGAATCGTGGGGCACAGGGGCCCCACGTGCTCCTGGAGTGTTGACATCCCGGGTCTTTTCCTGTGAGGAGTAGCAGGGCCAGGCCTCATCCTTCTCTTTCAGGTGTTTGACGGTAAATCCAGTAGCTTCCTGCATCTCATCGGGAGAAGTGCAGCTCTCCCCTCCGGCGGACTCTGATATCGCACAGGGTGACTCACCGAGGTGTCCTCCTCCTGTCGGTACCTTAGCGCTTCCATCTTCAAAGGTGACGGTTTCCGGCGACGGGTTCATCCAGGACACTTCATCTTCGTCGTCCACGTGGATCGCACGCTGAGGACCGGTTCCTTCCCGAGCCTCCTCCTCTTCCTCAGGCAGCTCAAACCCCTCCTGGCCCAGCTCCACAGAGTGCTCCCCTGCACAGTATAAAGTGCCGACTCCTTCCGTGACCGGGTGAGAAGTCGTGTCCGCAACCCCCCCTGTGTCAGACCTTGGGTCAGCGCCTGGGTTCTCCTGCTGGTAAGAAGCTGCACTCCTGAATAGTCCTTCCATCTTGCTCCGGGCCTTCTCCCTGAAGTCTGCTGTAGCAGTCCCTTCTTTGTTCGCGGTGTGTGCTGAGTGCGGGTGCCGGCTGAACTCCCCGCTCCGTGAGAGACACCGCCTCACCCCCGGCTGCCGTTGAGTCAGAGCACCCGCCCCGCCTCCTCCTCCTCCTCCGTCTCCTCCCTCGCTCGCCCCCCGGGCGGCGGGGGGGCCGTCTCCTCCTCCGCCATCGTTCCCGTCCCTCTCCGGTGCAGGTGCCGCCGGCTGCCCTTCTGGGCCGGCCTCCAAGTCTGCGGCGCCTGTTTCCTCCGGATCCCCCCCCCCGGCCCTGCCGGCCTCTTCACCCCGGCCCCCGCCCGCCGCGGCTTCCCCGGTACCGACCGAGCCGAGACCCTGTCCCGCCGCACCGCCGGCCGCCCCCGGAGTCCCCTCTCCCAGGTCCTTGTCTTGCTTTTGCCCCATTGTAGCCTGTGGAAACAGAGATCGGGGGGATTGCGTTACCCTTGACAGTGAAGCCGCAGGCTCCTCATGATGCTATGAGTCTGGCATGCCAGGCCGGCGGTGTTTATCTGACACAGAACCCTGCACCCTGTTCTCCCACGACTCCTTCTCTTTCTCTGTCTCTCTTGTCTCTCTCTCTTTCACTCTCTCTCTTTCTCTCTCCTTGTCTCTTCTCTCTCTTTTTCCCTCCCTCCCCCCACACTTTTTGTTTGTAATTCAAAGCTGTCACAGTATGTGGCTAAACTCAGTCAGGAAGTGGCGAGTGAGCAACAGGTTAATCATCAGGTACAAAGAGAGAACCCGGGGGCTTCTGGTGAATAACACCTACCGATTGTTCTTCAGCGGTAGCTTATCAAGATTTGGAACTCGTTGGGATTGAGAATTGGCACCGTCTTGGCTGTTTATATTGTTTTCTATTTTGTCCCTGTGAACGTGGAAGCACAGAAAACCTCCCAAACGTCTAGTTGGTCTTTCAGATAGCCCTCCTGTGACCATGTCTCAAACCAAAAAGCTGTTGTATTTGCCTGCTAAAGACCACCACGGAATCGGGCCTTAATTGGAATCACAAGGTTTTGCTCAGAGCAGTTTTGCTTGAGTTTCCCTTTTGGAGCTGAACTGATTTGGAGATTTATTACTGGCTTTAAGTGCTAATGTGAGGGTCATGGGGAAGCCCCATGAAGTTAGATATGAGCTACAGTGACATTTACAATTATTTCCCACAAAGGATGATATATCACTGTGCAAGGTGGGTTTATTTATTTATTACATTTAATGGAGGACAAACCTTTGGCTCTTTGATTACTTATCTTAATTCACATCATGTCTCACGTGCCACGTTCTGCATTTTCTATCACTACTGTACTATGAATGGCCTTATAAATGATATTATATTGACATTCTGCTTCATCCAATTCAGTAGAATTTCCACGCTTGTGCCTAGAAAGGAGAAAGGTACTCGACAACACATTTCACACTTTAAATGGGATTCCAAGTTACATTTACACAATTTGGACAGAAATGGAAAAAATGGATGGATTGGATTTTATGCTCAGGTAAGAATCTTGCCAAGTCAGGGCTGATTTACAGAACAATAAAAAGTCCCAGCAACCATGTAATTCACACTTTGAAATGGCGTCTGCAAATAAAATGAGAAGAATGATTTAATATTAAACATATATGTGATACTGCTCTAAAGTAATCTTATAGGTTTAAAAAGGTCAGGAAAGTCTTGAATGAATAACTGCTGAAACTCCACTACATCATGCGCTTATGAAATATTATCTCTAACTGCATGTCTCCATAAATTACATCATGTCTAATTTAATCCAGCTTTTACACAAACATTGTGATTTTGTCCAGTGTTATTCTCATGTCTCTTCTTGGCTCGAACCCCGAACCATCTTGTCACTGAACAAGCCCGGAGCACGATGACATCATCTCTCCCTTTTCTGACTGTCCGTGTCTGGACAGCTGTGCCGGGTTACTGTAGATGTTTCTAACAGTGCTGTCGGTGTGTATCTATCCAGAAATAACATTTCTTCTCATAAATCATACACCTACTGACACGTTGGTTCATGCAGAATGTGGTGGGATTTCCATCATTTAGGTTAAGGTATCACCGCATCTGTCTCCTGTGTATCTGAACCAGGGGTGCACAACAAGGGTCGATCCGTTTCACGATTTTATGGAAACTTCCGGTCATACTCAATCATATCTGATATTTGTATGAGTATCGGCTACAGCTGCAGACTGCAAGTGTATCCTAATGACTTTACTGTGCCTTGAGCCAGGGTAATTCATAGAGCTGCCAGCAATTGGTTGGAACAGAAAGCAGTACAAATACTGGCCCTCGAGGACCGGTGTTGTGCACCCCTAATCTAAACTCTGCAGATTCCTCTGCAGTTCCCAGCGATGCGAGGGAACCAGCACAATAAGAACAGTCAATTGAACAACAGCGTGTTTCCTGTTAAAGGCCCTCAATGTGTCATCCTCCCGGGTGCTTCCTTATCATGTGATGGCGCGAAGCGTTCGCCAGTGACGTACGTTTCCCGGAGAGAAGTTAGCCACGTCCTGGAGCCAGGCCAAGTTAAAATTAAACACATACACACATACACACGGATGGGGAGGAATAGAGGTTCAGAAAGCAAAAGTCATTCCCAGGATTTTGGTCTCGATCAATGGAGTTGCTAATTGGCACAACTCTTCGGAGGTAGAACTAATGAGTGAAATCAGCTGGGTTCGTCGGTGGAAGAAACACACAGCAGGACCTTTACTTTCTGATCCCTGGCCTGCCCATTTTTGCACACACGAGCTGAGAATAATAATAGCGCAATATTCAGATCTCTTCACTGCTGCTTGGACAAAATGTGATGTTCAGTTCACAGTGACAGCAGTACGCATATGTACACACATAAACAGGCAGTTTGCGGAGGTAAAAAGTCCTGCCTCTGGATGGACGACTGCAGAAGACCCGAGAGTTCATTTCACACACGATCGCTGGAGCAGCCAGACGGAATGGGAAAGCAGACCAGCTGTCTGCTAACTCCTCCCGACCTGAGGAAGCATTGTAACAGACAGTGGTGTCGTCAGGCTGTAGCCCCCTCACTTTCAGTAATAGACGGGAAAGAATCATAAAATCGGTTAAAATCCATGTAGGCCAGCATCAGTGTCAATACGAGTTTCTCGTCTCCCTGCCCTGATCAGGTGAGAGGAAAAGGTTATTAAACCTCCATTAATGCTGCCCTGAAAATTACATTTGCTTCTAGCTCACGCTGCAATCGACATTTTAACATTTATACTATCTACAGTGGCCCATAGTTATGTGTAGGCTGTAGTTTCCAGGGTCAATTTAAACCTTGGGTTTTAATGGGAAGGGTCATACATGGCCGTAAAATGTTTAGATGTTATGACACGCTCACATCCAACCAAAAAACACTTCCTGGGTTTAATTTGCAGTAGTAATTTTCATTAATAGAGTCAGCACTTGTCCACCTACAAGCCTACAAGTTTGTACGACCCGATTCCGCGAACGATTCTCACGTACGACACGGGGGGTGGGCTTCCCCCCTGTGCGAGTCCCTCCGTAACCAAACTCTCGATAAACTTTTGCGCTCGTTCCCAGGTTCAGAGGAGCCTGCAGCCGTTTTGCAGGCCGGAGCGTTTCCACCTCGCTCACAACCGGCCCATTGTCCTCCGCGCGGACCTCGCTTAAGGCAAATCACTTGATCGCCTTGTGCCTCAGTGCCCCGCACGCAAAAACATCCAGAGAGGCTGAGAGACATCCAGCGAGGCTGAGAGACATCCACAGAGAGAAATCTGCCAGCGAGAGCTCTTGTACGGTACCGGGATGCTGACACCGTCCTCTCCTGGAAATCTCCCCACCACCACCACCACCCCCCCTCCAAAGATTCCCGCAAAACGCAACTGAACGCCGAGCAGACCCGGAAGCCCAATTCATCCCTGCGATGAATCCATCGCGATGGACGGACGCCGCGGTTTTCTCCTGTCTGCTTTGCAGAAGCGGGCACTTACCAGTTAGTGTCGATCCTGAAGTCTGCTGATCCCAGGACTGTAGAGCCCTTGTGTCGGTGAGACTGTCCTCCCTCCTCTGACCCGGCGATGCAAGGCTTATATGCCTCCGCTCTCATCCCTGTCCTGTGATGTCACACGTCATTTGCTTAATATAATAAGTGTCTCTGAGCCTGAGTTTTACAATTAGAGCCAAGCTACTCACTCTCTCCCCCCCCCCCAAACACAGGAGGCTCCATCCTTAACCAGAGTTGAGAGATAGTGAATGGTTGGAATTTATATAGCGCCTTTAACCAAAGTGCTGTACAATTGATGCTTCTCATTCCCCCATTCATACACACACTCACACACCAATGGCGATTGGCTGTCATGCAAGGCACCGAGACCAGCTCGTTGGGAGCATTTGGGGGTTAGGTGTCTTGCTCAGGGACACTTCGACACACCCAGGGTGGAATCGAACCAGCAACCCTCCGACTGCCAGATGACTGCTCTTACCGCCTGAGCTAATGTCGCCCCAAACATGCTTCGTCTTCTCTTGAAGGCCAACTGTCAACCATGGTGGTCCAGTTAAAGCACTCACCCCACCTTAGCACATCATCAGTCATTCCTGTGAAATAAATATTATATGAGTAGAATTTGTTTGTTTTTTTTACTCATCCAAAGTCACCATTTTAAGAACAGACGTGCGTGATTTTCGCCAGTCTGGGGCAGTGGTCCAAGATGACAGAAGTTAGTGCCAGAAATACTACCTAAATAGAATGATGACACAACCAGGGATGGGCAAAAATACACTAATTTCTTTACAAAATATCAGCTTTACATCTATCACAGAATAAACCATATAAAAACAGCATATTGCGCAAGACAACAATACAAGAAAATATGCGTTTAAAATACATATCGGCTACTTAAAATACTGCTCATCCCTGCCTATATTTTAAGCATCATAGCGTTGTGAGGCTTTTAAAGTCTCTCAATATTAAAGCCTGATTTAAGGCTTCAGAACAGCTCAAAACCACTGTTCAATCTAAATCTCAGCTCCTCAGAAGCCAATTCCCCTCTGCTGGTACCCAGGAATTGTCTGAAGTCGGCTGCTCTAAGATATTTTAGTTGCTACGCTCCCTGGTCTTGGAACCGGCTTCCAGCTAAGATTAGAAACGCTGATGCACTTTATTCTCCATACAAGGAAAATGGTGGCCTGGTGGCAATGCGACTGAACAAACAGCAGACAGACTAATATTATTTTAACCAGAGAATAATGACTGAACAAAGGCCAAGTACATCTTGTATAATAAAATCTAATTAATAAAATGCATTATTTATGAATTCAGTATTATTCTTGCTAGTTGTATAGAGTCGAGGCTTGGACTATGGAGAGAGAGACAGATCACGATTTCTTTATGTTATATTCAGACACATTAATACCAGAGGGAGATTAATTATACTTAGAAAATTAATTATACTATTAGAAAATGTTCAGGACTTGCTGAAGTACTCAGGCTGGTGCTGTGCATCAGTTTGTACTGTAGCATATCACCCTAAACTCAAACCCTGCCGACTGTGCCTGTGTGATGTCAGTGCAGACACCTCTCGGCGGGAGAGGTGCACCCTGTTAGAGAGAGGTTGGGCTGGTTTACGGACAACAGCAGCAAACAGCAGACCCCGAAGTCGGCCTTGTGCGCGTTCCACGTAGCGAAGGACGTCCATAATCACATTTGACATGTCTCAGGCTCAGCAGATGCTTGGTCAGAGGACGCGCAGACACACAGGACACGCTCTGAATGGCAGCTTTTGTTTCGGGCGTTGTGAATAAGGCGAGTGACTCCCGGCAGTCTGAGGAGAGAGAGAGACGGGTGGCAGAGACAGGGGGCCGGGGGGGGGGGGGGGGTTTGCTCGGCAAATTCTCGATAAGACACCCAGCGCCTGACACCGGCAGGTCAGAGACGCCAGCCGGCTGGCGAGAGCGTATCGGTGGAATGTCTTCTTCCAGCCAACGCTGCTTCTGCACAGCTGCAGTTAGGCCTGGCCAAGTACTTGAGGTGAAGTATTTAAGAGAAGGTGGGGGGGGGGGGGGTGTCAGGGGTGGGTAGGGTCAGTTCGTCCCGTGTGTGTGGCGCAAGGCCCCGATAATGGTAAATGCAGGCCCTGCCAAAACCAGGAACCAGGAGGGCCCGAACACACACATCCCAGCAGAGACACTGGATGTTTTCCTCCTGGGCTCCATGACAACGCTCCAAACAGGATACTTAACCCTTTGTGAAGGTTTTTAAATTTTTTTTTTTTTTTTTTTTTTAAGTCAGTGTCCCATTGCTTTTCCAATTGCCAGTAGTTGTTGTGACATCAGCACTGAAATGTTCAGTTACAGACATACCTAACCATATTTTGCACCTCGAAGGGTTAAGGAAACAGAAGGGAGAGTCAGGGACAGGAAGTCATGGAAAGGTCAAAGGTCACCTGCACCCGTCTCCCGGTGAGAGGGGTCTGACACCTCAGGGAGGCCAAACCCACGCCGTACCCCTCCCCCTGGGCCAAAGCTCTTCATGGCAAACGGCCCAGCAAAATCCACAACCCATCTGGACTTTAAGAGACTTTAAAACTAAAATTTCAAAAGAGGAAAAAAAGGATTTGCCATCTTCTCTGTTTGCCAATGATGAGAGTTTACATTATAATCAATCTTTCCTGTTTTTCCTCTTTCATACTTACGCCCCCAATAACCGTCATCAACCGAAAAACAGGACGTCACCCCCGCCCCTCCCCTCCCCTCCCCTCCCCCGTGCCTCACGCCCTGGACCGCTCCTCGACTCCTCGACTTGGCACAAACATCACCGTGGTCCTGACGGGTCAGAATGTTCTGAATGTCGAAAATGTTTCCCAATAAAACATCGCCCACTCTGCATGGGCAGGTCATAATGTACTGTAGTCTGCCTGGGGGGGAGACAGGGTTGTGTTGTGTTGCAGGGGTGTGTTGTGTTGCAGGGTTGTGTTGTGTTGCAGGGTTGTGTTGTAGGGGTGTGTTGTGTTGCAGGGTTGTGTTGTACGGGTATGTTGTGTTGCAGGGTTGTGTTGTAGGGGTATGTTGTGTTGCAGGGTTGTGTTGTGTTGCAGGGTTGTGTTGTGTTGCAGGGTTGTGTTGTAGGGGTGTGTTGTGTTGCAGGGTTGTGTTGTAGGGGTATGTTGTGTTGCAGGGTTGTGTTGTAGGGGTATGTTGTGTTGCAGGGTTGTGTTGTAGGGGTATGTTGTGTTGCAGGGTTGTGTTGCAGGGTTGTGTTGTGTTGCAGGGGTCTGTTGTGTTGCAGGGTTGTGTTGCAGGGGTATGTTGTGTTGTGTTGCAGGGTTGTGTTGTGTTGCAGGGTTGTGTTGTGTTGCAGGGGTCTGTTGTGTTGCAGGGTTGTGTTGTGTTGCAGGGTTGTGTTGCAGGGGTATGTTGTGTTGTGTTGCAGGGGTGTGTTGTGTTGCAGGGTTGTGTTGTGTTGTGTTGCAGGGGTCTGTTGTGTTGCAGGGTTGTGTTGCAGGGGTATGTTGTGTTGTGTTGCAGGGTTGTGTTGTGTTGCAGGGGTCTGTTGTGTTGCAGGGT
Organism: Conger conger; assembly: GCF_963514075.1. Lineage (NCBI taxonomy): Eukaryota > Metazoa > Chordata > Actinopteri > Anguilliformes > Congridae > Conger > Conger conger. Next base: position 48,104,674 of record NC_083770.1, on the reverse strand, counting down.
TGTGTTGTGTTGCAGGGTTGTGTTGCAGGGGTATGTTGTGTTGTGTTGCAGGGGTGTGTTGTGTTGCAGGGTTGTGTTGTGTTGCAGGGTTGTGTTGCAGGGGTATGTTGTGTTGTGTTGCAGGGTTGTGTTGTGTTGCAGGGGTCTGTTGTGTTGCAGGGTTGTGTTGTGTTGCAGGGTTGTGTTGCAGGGGTATGTTGTGTTGTGTTGCAGGGGTGTGTTGTGTTGCAGGGTTGTGTTGTGTTGCAGGGGTGTGTTGCAGGGGTGTGTTGTGTTGCAGGGTTGTGTTGTGTTGCAGGGTTGTGTTGCAGGGTTGTGTTGTGTTGCAGGGTTGTGTTGTGTTGCAGGGTTGTGTTGCAGGGGTGTGTTGTGTTGCAGGGTTGTGTTGTGTTGCAGGGTTGTGTTGTGTTGCAGGGGTGTGTTGCTGGGGTGTGTTGTGTTGCAGGGTTGTGTTGTGTTGCAGGGTTGTGTTGTGTTGCAGGGTTGTGTTGCAGGGGTGTGTTGTGTTGCAGGGTTGTGTTGTGTTGCAGGGTTGTGTTGCAGGGGTGTGTTGTGTTGCAGGGTTGTGTTGTGTTGCAGGGGTGTGTGTTGCAGGGGTATGTTGTGTTGCAGGGGTGTGTTGCGTTGCAGGGTTGTGTTGTGTTGCAGGGGTATGTTGTGTTGCAGGGGTGTGTTGTGTTGCAGGGGTGTGTTGTGTTGTGAAGGGTAAAGTGTTCCCTCCGTCGCCGTGCGTGTGTGTTTGTCGACACTCGTAGGACCCGACGCCCTTCAGCGGGACCTCTCGGCTGATGTCATGCGACGGGCCCCGTGGCCCCGTGGCCCCGTGGCCAGACGTTACATAACCGGGCTCCAGCAGCCAGAGCGGTGTGCGGCTTGCCAGGGCGGCTCGCGTGTGCTGACGTAACGGCAGGAAGCTGAGCCCGCGTTATGGCCAGCGAACAGAGGTCTGTGTGACAGCACGACACACACGCTGTTCACGAATCTCAGCGTCCGTCACGTCGGGCACGGTCGCAGACGCTTACAAAATGTCTGCCCGGGAGGAGAACAATCACAACACGCAACTCACAGACACTGAAGACGCATCTATTCAACTGTGACCGATGAATGTAAAAACAGGTCCAGCAGGGCACAAGATGACTCCAAATGAGTTTAGAGTATAAAATGTAGTTCATTTGTGAACAAAGTAATCTCCACTTTTTATTGCAAATACAGATTTATGGTAAGCCACACAATATGGGTATCGATAATGTTTATATAAGGTTTTAAATTATACACATTCCGTTCAAAGAAATTGAGTTATGTCGGCGATAGAATGAAAAAGTTTTATTTTCATAATAAACACATACAGTACATTGTTTTAACAAATGTAAAAAAAAGTGCAATATGCATTCAAACTACAGCAAATATACAGTACAAAAAAACAAGTTACTGCATACTTAAATATAAAAAGAAAATGGTAACAAAAACAGTGAAACATCCTGACAAAAAGGGAAGAAAGTCACTATCAGTGTGATCCTTTGAGTTAACTCTGTTCTCTATTCCTGTGAGGACCAACAGATGTGTCGCTGAAGCAGTCCGTCAATTATACACTCAGAGACTGGTCAGGTGTGTACGTATGCTGATGAGTTCAGGAAGAACTCATCTCTCCCTTCCTCTCTCTCTCTCTCTCTCCTCCTCTGTCTCTTTTCTTTCCCAAAAGATGAGATATCCAAGTCTACAACCGGAGGACCCAGTGAGTGGATATCCAAGCAGTTTGAGAAACGCTTGCTCCCAAACCGTCTATTGCAGTTATGTGTGGTGTGCATTTTTCAATGAACTACAACCCCCATGGCTTAAGGAAAGAATACAAATGAAAAAAAAAAAGAAATGAAAAAAAAAAACACAACTTTGGTCTTTTCTGATATTTTAGACAGCACGAAAGAGCTTGGAATTGAAAAACACAATCTGGCAACCTTGGTAGATGTATACACGTAATAAAGGGTTTCGAGATGGAGGACGTTATTTTCCCAACCGGAGGACGCAAGGGAAGGCCAGGACCCTAAACCCCCAACAAACCCTCCTGCCCGAGCCCCTGCCCTGCCCTGCCCTGCCCTGCACTAGCCCTGCCCTGCCCTGCTCCTGAACACCTACCCAACCGTGTGCGCTGTGGCCGCCTTGTTATGGAGAGGAAGTGGCAAGCCCGCTAATGCCAGCAACGAAACATGACCACAAACACACACACACTCACACAGAGCACAGACACGCACAGACATGCACAGACACACACACACACACACACACACACACACAGAGCACAGACACGCACAGACAGACACACACACACACACACACACACACACACACACACAGAGCACAGACACGCACAGACAGACACACACGCACACACACACTCGCACAGAGCACAATGCCTAGGGTCACATGGGTTAAGGCACTTATGTATAAAGATAATACAAAATCAAACGGTCATGAACAGCTTGAGACATGCAGCAGACAGAGCTAAACAGAGTGTTCGCAGTGTGGGGGAAACACTCACTGCACACCACAGGGTGTTTAGGAGACGGGAACAACCCGCACCCCTCTCCCAAACATTCACCTGGCGTACTTCACCACGTTGTTGGGAAATCACACTAGACGGGCGGGGCACAGAATACACGTTTAGAGTGTTTAAGCAGACTCTTCTGATAGGAGGACGAGGCCTTAGCCTCACGGTGACCTCTCTAAACACTACGTCAGTTACGTAAAATGGCTCCCACTCATCCTGTCAATCCCTACACCCGACGACGAGTTGTAAACAGAAGATGAAAATGAGAGAAGCGTCACCTCTCTAACCGCCGTACACTATACAGTATATACATGTGTGACGCTGCGCAGATATATACACACAAACACACAGGATATATTCAGGGGAGATGCCTTCGCCTGTGACTGGAGCCTTCAGCGTATCCACCTTTTAAATATGAGTCAGATTTTGTTAATGGATGCAGCTTGAGCTAATACGCCTTTTTTGCAAAAATCTGATTAGAAGCCAGAGAAGCCAGAGAAATGTGAGTGAGTTAGAGCGCGGTGAGTCAGTCAGCACTCCCAGTGGGGCTCCCAGCTCTGTGAAACCATGGGGTTCTCACAAACACGCCGAACAAAATGATACAAAATGAGACTTGCTAAGATCTGATCAAAATTCAAAGCCTGGTTTCACTGAAGTCTCAGTTCGACAGTAAACCCCCCCGGGCACACGTACACACACACACACAAACAAACACACACACGTGCAAACTGTACACGCAGGTCAATGACACGTGCGTATGCACAAATACATTATTTTGTGCACGAGTTTGATTTGTGTGTGTGCGTTTGTGCGTGTATTTACACACTCACTCACTCACTCACTCACTCACTCACTCACTCACTCACTCACTCACTCACTCACTCACTCACTCACTCACTCACTCACTCACTCACTCACTCACTCACTCACTCACTCACTCACTCACTCACTCACTCACTCACTCACTCACTCACTCACTCACTCACTCACACACACACAGAAGATTTACAGTTCCATTTAGGAAACGACTGCTTGAAACACCAGCGTGTGTGCACTCAAAATGGATGACTTCTCTACAAATCAGCAGGTAAACAGACACAGTCTCCACCCCTATCCTTTCCTGCTGTATATTGTACATACATAATTAGATACAGGACATATGTATGCACAGTACATGCATACAGCTTACAAGTAAACGTACACACATACATACTGCCCTATAGTACATACTGTGTGTGCATGCATACAGTATACATGCAGTACACAAGTGTGTACTAGCATACTTACATACCGTATCAGTGTGTACAGCGTACACCCGTTCAAACTGATTGTTTACGTACACAAATATTTGTTTTCCATAAATAATTCACAGTAATCATGTAAATACTCTTGTTACACACACATGCGCGCGCACACACACACGCACATGCACGCGCACACTTTGAACTTACACGCCTCTGATACACCAATTTGACTGCATAGAGTATGGTAAAAAATAAAATCAATGGCAGAATAGCATTAGGCTGTATACAAAACAGACTTGCATATTATGTACTAATTCATTCAAATAAATAAAAAAAAACTATATAAATAAATTTGGTTGAATACAGTTGGAATGACATGAAAGAACAAGGAGACGTGGAGTGAGGTTTGAGGAAGCGATGGGGTGGGGGGGGGCGCTGTAGGCATTTGGCGGCACTTATGACATCATAGATGGGAGAAAGCGCGCGTCTTTTTCCGAAATGTCAGCAGTCGGACATTTTAAGATCCCGTGTAAACATTGGCGAGAAGACAAACAGAGATAAGACTTTGTCCCAATACCAAAAAAAACCCCACAAGCTTTGAACTACAACACTGTGGTTCGAATGCGTCCAATCCTACCAAATAGCTGCGATGTTGTAAAGACCCGAATACGGGCTGACACGTGAGCCCCCTGGTTTCTCTACACAACCGAGGTGCCAAACAAGGTCTTCACTGCACCACTGCCTGGTCCTCACCAGCGATGACAGGAAAAGCTTTTCAAAAGAGCTCTTCAGGACTGAATCGGACCCCCCAGTCAGACCGTCAGAACACAGCAGAGTGACCGGATGTAGAACTGGAGAACCTTCCAATGCCTTACAGTCATCAATTGTACTACAGATTAGGAGTGTCAGAATAGACTGAAATTGACTTTTATAATACAGCTAATATCAAAGGTAATACACCCTCTGGTCAATGTCAAATGTTTTGTGTTACCTACGTGGTTTTTGTACAGGAACGGTTAGAAAGAGGGTCCTAAGTCTTTTCCAGAAGCATCATTTCATTTGACCACGCGTGAAAATGGCCGGTCACCTAACTCAGTGGGCGCGCCACGTTTCTATGACAACTATGATAACCAATAAGCTGTGGTCGCTGCGCTGAAGGGAACAGGGAGATCTCAATGCCTGTACTCCTGAAAGTCACTGAATACGAACGTTAAGATGAGCAATACAAACGTGACACGGTGCCAAACCTCATCACCCTTTCGTCTAGAAGACGATACGGGTGGTGTGATCACCCCCGGGCAGCACATTCACTGAATTGAGAGAAGCCAGGTCAGGAGAACTCGGGGGAGGGTTACGGTTTGTCGATCCAACACCAACAAAGAAATACAGATTGTACTGAGGTGATGAAGAGGAGGAGAATGAAAGCAGGTAGTACTAATAATACATCCGTCTGCATTCCACAGGCAGAAAGGCCGGGACTCGGAAAGTAAAAGTCCTGCCCATGTGTCTCTTCCACCCACGAGCCAGCTTATTTCAGTAATTAGTTCTGCTCCCCGGCGGAAGAATTGGGACTTTTACTTTCTGAACCTGGACTTTCCACCTCTGTTGCTTTCTGTGTCACTTTGGCCACTGGGCCAAATGATCCAGTGTAGCTGATTTACAGTCTGGAGTCTCTGCTGCACGCCCTCGTACCGGAGTCCAGGAGTCACACACGGTTGATTAAAGTGACACTGGACCGGTCTGCACACCACTCACTACCTATTCAGGCCAACTACTTCTTTCTGCCAACAGCAGGAAAAAAAAAAAAAAAGTCCAAAAATGGCACCCGTGCCAAACGTTGCAGTGAAATCTCACGAGGTAGAATGGTCCTGGAGTTTCTGCAGAGATGGAGCAGGGGATCATGGGAGCAGAGGAGAAGCAGCCTGGGAGCTTTGAGGATGTGTCGGCATGGCGACGGCACAACACAAGACTACCATTGAATACTACCGTTCGCCCTCGCCCACTGCGTGAACGGAGAAAGGGCGGTGTGTGGGGGAAAACAATAACTGCCACCCTAACCCCTCAGACATGGAAGAGGTTGGAAGTCAGGCTACCTAGATACTCTAGGAAGAGGAAGGCGTTGGCCACTTTGTTTTAAGGAAAATAAATAAATACTCAAAATGTGAGGCAACTTCATATCCCTCCTGCGCTAAATGGCTTTGACAGTGTATCGAGAATGTCCCTAAATGTCATGGTTCATCAACTGAAAGGCCGCCGGGGATTGTACGGCTTCCTTGAAGACACCCATCTAGTCCCTCTGTTATCATTTAATTTAGTCAATTTTGTCCCGGTAAAGATCTTTTTTTCCCCCCCCCCGTTTATTGTTTCCAAATATAAGGATATATTCGAAAGTTTGAAACTTGATTGAAATGTATCTGAAAAACAACTCAGGATAAACACATTGCATGATTTCACACGAGTTACACCAACAACTAATTCAGGACCAGAAAGTCCCGCGCTTTCATGCCCAGACTATAGACGATACAGTGACAGACATTTCGTGTGCCGTTGGTCATCGTTTCCCATATTTCCAGAAAAGGAAACGTTTTTTTTTTTTTTTTCTCCTCCCCGAATCTGAAACATCGACCTTCAAAATGAAGAAGAAAATCTTTACGCCGATCAAAATTGACTAAATCAAACGACCTCCGTCGGTACTTCGAGAACGATATCGACTCTTTCTCGAGCTTCCCTGGAGGGACTTCTTTCTAAGCCTTCAGGGACCTGCTGACCTTATTCGAGCGTTATTTCCAAGAGCTGTCGCTGAGATGTCGCTCCTCAGGAATCGATGCACCGGAGACCGTTCCAGTCAGTAGTGTTGGCCTCCGAACCCGGCAGGATTCCGGAACCCTGGCACGGCCGAGCGGCTCTGAGCAGTTCCGCACCCTGAACCGAAAAACGCCCCAGCGCTCCCAGTCCTCTCTGAAGACCCCCATGACGGTGGGGGGGCGCGGTTTCCGGGCCCCCTGCGAGGAGGAGGAGGAGGAGGAGGAGGAGGAGGAGGCCAGCGAGACAGAGGTGACGGACGAAGACCACAGTCTGAGGGTTTTGAGCACGTCTCCCGTGGCAACCCGTCCACTGCCGAGGACATCCAAACTGCCAGAGGACTACAGGATTACGCAATACTGCTCATGAATGGACTACATTTCCCAAGTCAGAAAACAAAAAAATGTCGTACCTGAAAATCAGGGGAGGGAAATAAATAATCCGGATTAAGCGTCAATAAAAATGTCTGGTCTTGACAGGATGGGGGGGGGGGGGGGGGGGGGTGATCTCAGGGAAATACTGTTCTTTTTCTCTAAGTTCTGCAGGAAGCAGGTTTATGGTTAGAAACGTGTGGATTCTTCGCTGACGGGGCAGCGAGATGAAGGAAGGAGGGAGGGGGGGAGCGAACACCCTTTCATCGGCTACGAGCGCGCCTTTCACGAGAGACTCACCTGCACACACATTCATTGAGCTTCATGCAAGAAAAGCCTGGGACCAGAAACCACCTATCAATAAGATTTGGATTTTTTTTTTTTCTTCTTCTTCTTCTTTTTCTTCTTCTTAAATATGATGTGGAAGTATATTAATATATATTTATAATATTTAAATGTATATATATTTATATACACGTTTATTACATTTTTTTTCTTTTCTTTTTTTTCGTGCTGACGGGATTGTCCCCTGCCTCTCCGCCACTCTAGGCCCCGGCGGGTCAGCTCCGGGGGCCCTGGAACAGGGGGCTGGCGGCGGGGTGGCCCCTGAGGGCCGGGGCCCCGGGGAGCTGCCACTCGCGGGCCCCGTCGGGCTCCGGGGAGGCGAGCAGGAGGCGCGCGGGCGGGGCGGAGCAGCAGGAGCTCAGGTCCTCGGAGGAGAAGGTGAGGCAGCCCAGCTTGGCCAGCGAGTTGGAGCGCTTGAGGCGGGAGGGCACGGTGAGGCCGGCCAGCCGCATGCGGGCCTCGATCTCCTGCGCGCGCTGGCGCACCAGGCCGGGCTTCCCGCGCACGCTGCGCAGACTGTCGCTGCTGGAGCTGCGCGTCAGGGCGGGGCCGGGCGGCGAGGAGGCCGGCGTCAGGGCCACGCTCTTCAGGAGCTCGTGGGTGAGCGGGGGCCGGGCGGCCGGGAGGGCGGGCGGGGCCAGGGGCCCGCCGCAGTCCACCTCCATGTCCTCCACCGGGCCCCCCGGCCCGTCCTCCGCCGCCTCGGGGCCCGTGTCCATCTGCTCGGGGCCCCCGGCCGGGGAGAGGCCGGAGAGCTTCTCCAGCGTCTCGGTGCGCTTGCGGACGAGCCCCGCCCGCTGCAGCTGCATGAGGGACTCCTGCTGCGGGGTGAGGAAGCCCTGGGGGGAGCCCGGCTTCTGCAGGGCCTTCCCCTCCCCTCCCTCCTCCTCCTCCTCCTCCTGCTCTTCCTCGCTCATGCCGTCAGCCTCCGGGCCGCAGGGCGGGTCCTGGGGCCGGGGCGGGCCCTCGCAGCTCATGGGCGAGGTCAGGCGTTGGCGGCACGCCTCCGTGTGGGCGTTGGCGGTGAGAGGCGGGGCCCCACAGGGCCGGGGGAGGGGCCCAGGGCTGGGGGCGGGGCTAGGGCTGGGGGCGGGGACTTCCACGGAGACACCGGGGTGGGCGGGGTTAAGGCGATGATGCTGGGCGCGGTCCACAGCCATTGGCTCACAGCGCTGAAGGCCGCCCGGAGACCGCATGCAGTCCGCGCAGGGCTGGTACGAAGGCTTGAGTTTGTGAGCGCTTTTGATGCCAGCGCTGTCCTGAACAGAAACAAAGAGAGGACAGGACATGTGAAGGGACAATAGGTAAGATTTCTGTGTTAAAACATTGTTGCAAGATCATTGTAAATCCCTTCCTATCACTGAAAAAAGGCTCACTGACATTTTGACTGACCCTCGCACTGTGTTTATAGTCCTTAAATTCAGGTTTCAAAATATACAGTTGACGGACCGACACATTGTACAGCTGTAAAATAATTCAAGCTCATTGGTTGAAAATTGTTTCTTATTGCCACAGCCAATGGCATTTCAACATCAGCGCGTTCACAGATAAGGGGGAAGGATAAACAGTGGTTGTGGTTTGAGGGTGTTTGTTACTGTAATTCCTCTCGACAGTTAGGAGTCTGAAATGACCAATTGTACCTTTAAGAACCTGTGAAGCTTATTCCTACAACCCAATATCTCAATTGGGCAATCTCTAGATCTGGTGGTGGTTTTCGAGCCATGTTAAAACACACCTTCTGGAGGTTGACTTAGCTAAAAGTGTCTGCTAAATGCTTATAATGTAAATACTAATTATAGATTGTCGAAGACTGCCCTTGCATGTAGCAATTTCTCTGAACACTTCCACCAATGCTGAAAATGCAAAAGCACATAAATGCACTTCAAACCCATACCATGTATTAAACAGCTAATATCTAACACAACACTGTATTCTACACAAATGCATGTTTTAAAACTGGAGCCTCGTGCGCTGACAGAATAAACTGTCGTGCCAGTGTTTATAGCAGTGATAATCTGCCAACTGCACACGGTACTAAAAATGTCAAAATATATTGCATCTGCAAATGAAAGGGAGTGGTACCGTGCGTCTAAAGTTTACTTTATGAATAATTTGTGGCCAGTGATTGCAGCAATAACATCAATAGGCTGTCCTAATGCGAGCTTAATAACACCACTACGCTAATGCAGCTCCAGCAGACCGGGTGTGGATTTCCTGCCAGCCTGTTCTCAATTATTTATTAAACCCAACTTTATGCGATCTTACATTTCAGCAACATGTAACCATAAGCTCATGAATGACAGCTGATCTACACTAAATATTTCTCTGTGGTGAAATCCAAGTCTGAGCCAGAGCTGGGGTACAGCGCTGACTAAGCCAGGATGATCGGTGAAAACACGAAGCAGACACAGACACGGCCCTCCATGAACAGGGTTATCCCCCTGCCAGGGATACTGAACTCCACGTCCTGCGGTGCCGCAGTGTCTGCAGGTATTCGCTCCAACCGTGCGCGACACAGCCTGACTTCACTAATGACCTTACTTCCTGAACCACGCAGGTCAAATAAAGAGTGAAATCTGGTGGTGGAGCGCACGGCTGGTGCAAATTCCTGCAGACACTGCGGCCCACAGGACCTGGAGTTCAGTAGTGCTGGTGTCGAGCCCCTGACAGCAGGGGTGTGGAACCCTGTTTGTGGAGAAGGACTGTCCTCCGCTCACATTCACATTTTACACTTCAGTCACTCAGCAGACGCTTTTAATCCAAGGCGACGTACAAGTGCATCATTTCCTCAACAAGGGAAAAATCAAGCCAGTATCCATAAATACACTCACATGCAACACCTCCAAGCTATGCTTCCTGCCCAGGCTGTTGTTGTTGTTGGAGTTCTCGTTGCCCAGGCGATTGAGGGCAGCCATTTCGGGAGAGCAAGAGGGGTCCTGCCCGCTCTCCTCCTCCCTCTCCTCCTCCACCTCCTCCACCTCCTCCTCCTCCTCCTCCTCCTCCGCCATCCCTTCATCCCCTCCCCCCTCCTCTCCTCCTCCTCCTCCTCCATCTCCACCTCCGCCTCCCCCCACTCCTCCGCCCACTCCCCCCACTCCTCCGCCGGCGGCCAGCGCGCCTCCGCCCGGCCGGGCCAGCGCCTCCATCTCGGCCTGCTCCTTCTGCGCCTCCTCCTCGTCCTCCTCCTCCACGGTGCTGAACTCCAGGCGCATGCGCAGGTCCTCCAGGGGCTCCGGGCGGCAGCAGGTCTGGGCGGCGGTGCCCTCGCTGGGCATGCCGAAGTGGGGCAGCGGGCAGTCGCGCTCGAAGCCGGCGTCGTCCAGCAGGGCGTCGCGCTCCACGTCCTCGATCTCGATGAAGACGCGCTCCATGTCCAGCAGGGGCGGGGCCCGCACCGGCGTGGACGGGTCGCTGTCCAGGGCCGAGTCCGACAGCCGCCGGAAGTAGTAGTTGTAGTTGGGCGGGTCGGCCGGGTCCACCTCCACCCCGATGGTCCTGCAGGGGGAGGCCCCGGCGCCCTGGCCCCCCCAGGCCTCGTCGCAGGGCAGGGCCCCGGGCTCCGGGGTCAGGTCCCCCAGCCCGTCGGGGCCACAGGCCGACGCCTGCTGCCCGTCAGGCAGCTCACAGTCCGCCTCGGGCCGCCAGAGCTTATTATGGCGCTGCTTACTGTGGAGCGGAGAGCGAGCGTTAGCATGCTAGCATGTTACCATTGTGTGTGTGCGTGTGTGTGTGTGTGTGTGTATATTTACATATATATATATACACACACACACACACACACACACACTCATATAAACATACACGCACACACATATATGTACACACACATACATATACATATGCAGATACATATATACACATACACATATACACATACACACACCATACACACACATACACACACATACACACACACCACACACACACACACACACACACCATACACACACATACCCATACATTCCCACACACCGTACACACACACACACACACGCACACACTCACCCACTCACACTCTCGCACACACTCTCACACACTCTCACACACTCACACACACACACACACACACACACACTCACACACACGCACTCACACACACACACTCACACACACACACACAGACACACACACTCACACACACTCACACACACACACACACACACACACACTCACACACACACACTCACACTCACACACACACACACACACACACACTCACACACACACACACAGACACACACACTCACACACACACACACACACACACACACTCACACACACACACTCACACACACACACACACACACACACACTCACACACACACACACAGACACACACACTCACACACACTCACACACACACACTCACACTCACACACACACACACACACTCACACTCACACACACACACACAGACACACACACTCACACACACTCACACACACACACACACACACACACACACACACTCACACACACACACTCACACACACACACACACACACACACACACTCACACACACACACACACACACACACTCACACACACACACTCACACACACTCACACTCACACACACACTCACACTCACACACACACACACACTCACACACACTCACACACACACACACACACACACCCACACACACACACACACACACACACTCACACACACACACTCACACACACACACACCCACACACACACACCTGGCGTCCAGGATGCCCTCGTACTCGGCGAGCTGCCTCATGAAGCCGGCGTTTGGCCGCGTGATGCTCCTCTTCTGCTTGACGAAGTTGTAGGCCTTCTCCAGCGACCAGCCGTACTCCTTCATGGCGTAGGCGATGACCGTGGAGGCCGACCGGCTCACGCCCATCTTGCAGTGTACCAGACACTTGGAGTGGTTCTTCCTGTGGACCGGAGAGAGGACGCTGTGATGGTGGAGCCACCGGGCCACACCAGGCCCCCCCCCAAACTTCACTAGCCTTTATTTATACAGGGCCGGTTGACTGAGCACACATGCCCTTTTGCAGCAACGCCCTGGTAATCCCCCCCCCTGCAAAGTAGCCTAATCTGCATGCCTTCATCACCTGGTCACATGACTGACCACCAGCTGCTAACCGCTCTGCCAGCCCCGGCCAGGTCCAGTTGAAGTGTCGCAGACATGTAATTAGCCTGGTGTTAGCTGCTGGAGGTCAGCTAATTACTGATTCTGACCACTGAGCGTCCTCATGTTCACCTCAAAAGCTGGTCAAAAACCAGTGTGCAGTCGTAAGGTCAATGTCTCCCTCTAAATACGTCAGCTGTCTGTCTCTCTTCTTCTCTGTCTCTCTGATTCTTGTTTCTACGGTCCTCCATTCTGAATCTTTATGTTTTTATGGTGTTTTATGTATCTATTTGTCTCAATGGTGTATCTGAACCGTGTCCTTCTATGGTGTCACTCTGGATCACTCCATCTGGATGGTGTCTCTGAACCTTGTTGTTTCTATAGTGTCGCCCTGGATCACTCCATCTCTATGGTGTCACTCTGGATCACTCCATCTCTATGGTGTCGCTCTGGATCACTCCATCTCTATGGTGTCGCTCTGGATCACTCCATCTCTATGGTGTCTCATTCTGCTGTCTCTCTGCCACACAGAAGGGCGGTACTCACTTGGCTTTCATGATGAAGTTGTAGGTCTCGTTCCAGTGGGCCAGCAGGTCTGTGGCCTCCTCGTCGTAGACCCGTATGTTGTGGTAGGCAAAGGTTCCTGGGAAGAAGTTGTCGATCTCCCGCGTGACGTTGAGGATGTACCCCACGCTGAAACAGAACGGGGCAGCTGTCAGGACGACAGCGCGGGACCGGGCGACTTCCTAAACCTGACACAGCGTCGGCACGTGCCCCGAGGGGAGGTTTTCGGGTTTATCCCTCTCCCAAGAAAAATAAGCCCCGATCAGGACAGCTTCAGTTTAACAGGTCCCTATATCCCTCCCCCTCAAGCTAAGCTCACGTGCCGAGAGTAACAGGGCTAAGTGGCATTTCACCCAGTTGGCTCCTACGCATAGGTGTCAGAGGAGGTTGAGTTCCCTTCACTGAAAGGTACTCTGAGGTCATGTAAGCCCTGGAAAAAACACAATCCCCCATATCCCTGCTACATCACTAACTACAGGACAGGTGATGAATCTCTTCAGAGCAGGGAGTAGCACAGGTGCAGAGAGAGAGAGGGAGAGAGACAGAGAGAAAGAGGGAGAGAGACAGATAGAGAGAGGGAGAGACAGATAGAGAGAGAGGGAGAGAGACAGATAGAGAGAGAGAGATAGAGAGAGAAAGGGAGAGAGACAGATGGAGAGAGAGGGAGAGACAGATAGAGAGAAGGAGAGAGACAGATAGAGAGAGAAGGAGAGAGACAGATAGAGAGAAGGATAGAGACAGATAGAGAGACAGACAGAGAGAGACGGAGAGAGACAGGTAGAGAGAGACAGATAGAGAGAGAAAGGGAGAGAGACAGATAGAGAGAGAGGGAGAGACAGATAGAGAGAAGGAGAGAGACAGATAGAGAGAGAGAGGGAGAGACAGATAGAGAGAAGGAGAGAGACAGATAGAGAGAGAAGGAGAGAGACAGATAGAGAGAAGGAGAGAGACAGATAGAGAGAGAAGGAGAGAGACAGATAGAGAGAAGGAGAGAGACAGATAGAGAGAAGGAGAGAGACAGATAGAGAGAGGGAGAGAGACAGATAGAGAGAGAGAGATATAGAGAGAGGGAGAGAGACAGATAGAGAGAGACAGATAGAGAGAGGGAGAGAGAAAGAGAGAAAGAGGGAGAGAGACAGATAGAGAGAGAGAGGGAGAGAGACAGATAGAGAGAGAGGGAGGGAGAGAGGGGCACTCTCACCCTGTGTCCTGAAGCTCCTCCAGGTTGGAGGCATTCCACTCAGACCCCTGCAGAGAGAGACAGGTGTGAGAACGGTTTCAGAAATGCACAGACAAGCAAAACAAGCACCCATCAAACCCACAAACAAACCCCCATCCCACCCTCCCACCCCCTATCCCGGCTACCCCACCACCCCACCTCACTAAGCCAAGCCCCCCTCCCACCTTCCCACCCTCCCACCCCACCTCACTAACCCAAGCCCCCCTCCCACCCTCTCTCCCTCCAGCTGCATCCGTCCCCCCCGGAGACGAGATCGCCCCTCCATCAGCCTGTCACTCATCCCAGGCCGGTTCCCATGGAAACTGGCTCCTCTATGACCTCATCCTCTCCGCCGAGCCCGGCTTGCCAGGGGACGACGTCGCCGCCGCTGATCTCAGACCAGTCTGCGGCAGGCAGCACTCTCACCAGGTAGAGGTGGTCGAAGATGAGCGTGGCCTTGTCCATCTGACCCAGGATCAGTAGCATCTCGTTGTCGATGAACTCCTTGTACTCCTTCAGGTTGCAGTTCATGTGCTGCTCCAGCTCAGTGCGGATCTGACACGGAGAGGAGATTAATCATCCGTCCCCCGATTAATAATTCACCACAGTTTGGCATGAAATCCAGACAGATACGGACCGCTGGAGCTACATCAGCGCACCATGGCCACATTAGTGCAGGACTCCTTCACCACAGTGTCAATATGCTCACATTTCCCAGTGGAAGACTCCGTAAGTCTCTTCATCCCACAAACAACTTTGCCATTTCTCATTTCGCTAACTCAGATACCGTACGTACTGCAAATTCAGCATCACTGCTGCGTCAGGTGTGAAATTAACACCTGCTGCCAGCCAAACTCTGGTAAATTGATATCTGTGGCTGGTGAGCCTCTGCCAACCACTTTGGCATGTCACCACCCACCACTTGGAGGTCCCGTGTTATTCTGAACATCTAGTTGTCGGGATAAATGGTGAAATAGGCTGCTGAATTTTGCCACTGTTGGCTGTTTTTCTGCCCTGCAGATGAGGCAGGGAATACCCACTGTAGTGCAGTAGTTCTCCACTCACCTCCTTGGAGGTAACATTCTCCAAATCTTGGAACATCATGATGCTCCGGAGTTTGGCTTTGATAAGGCACTCTGTCCTCTCCCGCTCTGTGGGCCTGGGGGAGACACAGGGCAGGGGGTTACCACTCATACACCACATGGGAGACAGAGAGAGGGAGAGGGAGAGGTAGAGAGAGAGAGGGAGGGAGGGGGAGGGAGAAAGAGTGAGTGAGAGTGAGAGAGAGAGAGAGAGAGAGAGATAACGGCATCCATGTGCCCCCTACTGAGCCTAAAGGCCACCTCCACCGCTCAGCAGAGCATGGTTGCATTATCTACACAGCCCTGCCCTCTTCACAAGAGCAAACCTGGGTCAAATACATCCTTGTTTTGGATTCAAATACTTTTCCAAGCTCGACTGATCTGGCCTGGTGCAACTGAGCCATCCAAGAGGAGCAGAAGGTGAGGTTTGCACTTTTTGAGAGTATTTCACAGGTTCTAATACACCAGACAAGCTCAGGAAAGCATATTGAAATCCACAACAATGACAAGTTTGACCCAGGGCTGCCGTGCAGATTTAAAGCCCTGCATGTGAGCACAGGTCTTACGTGCAGACTTAAAGCCCTGCATGTGAGCACAGGTCTTACTTGTGGACGAACATGGTGGGGGAGTCGGGCCGCGTGGTCTCCAGGTCCTGCATGGCGTTCCACTCGTTGAGGCAGCTCTGCTCCGAGGCGATGCAGCTCTCGTAGTAGCCCATCCAGGTGAGGGCCATCCCGCCGGGGAAGTAGTTGTGTCTGCGCGACACCTCACACGCCTTGTGCAGGATCTGCAGCGCCGACCTGCGACCGCACACGCAACACACCGCCCGTCAGAGAGACCGCACACGCAACGCACCGCACACGCAACACACCGCCCGTCAGAGAGACCGCACACGCAACACACCGCACACGCAACACACTGCCCGTCAGAGAGACCGCACACGCAACACACCGCACACGCAACACACCGCACACGCAACGCACCGCCCGTCAGAGACCGCACACACAACACACCGCCCATCAGAGAGACCGCACACGCAACACACCGCACACACAACACACCGCCCATCAGAGAGACCGCACACGCAACACACTGCACACGCAACGCACCGCCCTTCAGAGAGACCGCACACGCAACACACCGCACACGCAACGCACCGCCCTTCAGAGAGACCGCACACGCAACACACCGCCCGTCAGAGACCGCACACGCAACGCACCGCCCGTCAGAGACCACACACGCAACGCACCGCCCGTCAGAGAGACCACACACGCAACACACCGCCCGTCAGAGACCGCACACGCAACGCACCGCCCGTCAGAGACCACACACGCAACGCACCGCCCGTCAGAGAGACCACACACGCAACACACCGCCCGTCAGAGACCGCACACGCAACACACCACACGCCAGGTGTAGCGCTCTGCTACGTCAAAGTGCAGGGAGACTGTGCATCAAATAAAGAGTCACACGACGGCGGTAACAACAACGGTCCTGCTGATGTTATCTCTGTATGTCTAATAAACCTGGTTCACCTTTGTATTACAGCTGGACGCTTATTCACCGGTTTATTTCTAAATGTTGTTTCAAGATCTTTATACAGCAACCAGTGTACCACACCACCAATGACACCAAACTATTTCCCACAACATTTTGAAAACCCATGATCTATACAGTAACTATTTAAACTTAAAACGGTTCTGGCAGCATTCCACTGAGGTGGCAGAACTGGGCAGAGGCAGCACAATGATGGGAGCAATAGTCCTGTACTGATGAGCACTGTCTTCTCATCAAACCTTGCTGACCCTGTGTCAACATGGTCAACACAGTCTGTTTCCTTTTGGGGGTCTGCAGAGAGGCACACTTATGCCCTAGAAAGGGGCCTAGTATATCAGCACAGCTGCCCGGCTGTTAAAGCCATCCCACCCAGTTAGCAACCTGAACACAGACAACGAGTCTTACACTTCTGTCAATTTATCACTTTTTTTTTTGTTTTCTTATTTTCTGCTTGAATCCAATAACCCACCCTCTAGCTGAGGTCCAGTTTTGGTGGGAACACAAAAACTGGGTTGTGTTCCCTGCCTGAGACCACAGCGCTAACTTACACCCTGCCACATAAACACTCGAGAGGTACAGCAAGGAAAACAAGTTTAAGTTTATTATTTTCCCCTAACACATCATTTCCAAATTGCTTAGAAACATTCCATGTTCCTCTCTCCCCATTACGTCACAGGTAGCCCTCGAACACATTCGGTTTTATGCGCCGGGTGTTTTTACACCTTGCCGCACTTGCACTTGTCTGCCACTAGATGGTGCAGGGGCTCAGCACTCAGCACAGTGACCGAGCGGCACAAACAAGACTAAGACCCCTCACTGACGCGTTCCCTGTTGTTCTTTTCCCCAAATTCCTCAGCGCGGCGGACGGGTCCGTTTCCAGACCGCATTTCCATACGTCCCGCTCTAGTTTCGGGGGGGGGGGAGGAACGCGTGAGGAACGCGGCGTTGCGGCTCGGTGACCTTGAAGGGACTGAAGCAGGGAGACGTGGCGGAGAGTCTGGGCTCGCTCACTCACCACATCGCCTGCACGGACACCGGCTTGAAGATGTGCGTCCGGCTGGCCGTGGACATGCTGAAGCCCCTGGGGGAGACACACGAAACGGGGTTACACCGGGGCAGCCATTTTCACACAACATCACACAGCCGTTCATCCATCACAGTGAAAATGGTTCATCCTAATCTTTCTTCCTCCATGCTATTCGGGTATTGACTTTTCCTTGCCACTGTGGCAGCTAGCCTGCTGTATGAGGGGTTAAAAAAATTAAATAAAAAAAAAAAAGCCAAATTCTTTATAAATGCACTATATAAATAAAATGATTGATTGGCTGATTGATTGAAAAGGCATCAAAAAGGAACTGGGGAATTGAAGGTTACCGGAAAGCTGAGAAAGGCAAGTCTGGGGATATCTGCAGTAAGCAGGCAGGAGCCAAGACCACACTCAAGTCAGCAGTGAGCTAGACTCTAACACACACACACACACACACACACACACACACTCCACCTACAGTGTCTGCAAAACCTCCTCCATTCCATAAACAGGTGGAAGAGCCCACTGATGAAATCGCTTGTCACATGAATGAATGGCTGAACATTGTTTTCCATTTTCCCCCTGCACTTCAAGTCAACCGACAGCAGAGGGCGATAAAGATCAAGTCAAGATTCACTGTGCGGCTCTGTAAGTAAAGATCAGCTGATGCTCACCCGTCTCCATCCAGATGGATCTTGGTGTCGCTCCAGAGTGGCAGTACCATTCCTATGGAGCAGCTCTTACTGCAAACAAACACAGTGACAATGTTAGCTCTCACTGCAAACAAACACAGTGACAATGTTAGCTCTCACTGCAAACAAACACAGTGACAATGTTAGCTCTCACTGCAAACAAACGCAGTGATAATGTTAGCTCTCACTGCAAACAAACAGTGATAATGTTAGCTCTCACTGCAAACAAACGCAGTGATAATGTTAGCTCTCACTGCAAACAAACGCAGTGATAATGTTAGCTCTTACTGCAAACAAACGCAGTGACAATGTTAGCTCTCACTGCAAACAAACACAGTGATAATGTTAGCTCTTACTGCAAACAAACACAGTGATAATGTTAGCTCTCACTGCAAACAAACACAGTGATAATGTTAGCTCTTACTGCAAACAAACACAGTGATAATGTTAGCTCTCACTGCAAACAAACACAGTGATAATGTTAGCTCTCACTGCAAACAAACACAGTGATAATGTTAGCTCTCACTGCAAACAAATGCAGTGATAATGTTAGCTCTTACTGCAAACACAGTGATAATGTTAGGTCTCACTGCAAACAAACATAGTGATAATGTTAGCGCTTACTGCAAACAAACATAATGATAATGTTAGCGCTTACTGCAAACAAATGTAATGATAATGTTAGCGCTTACTGCAAACAAACGCAATGATAATGTTAACGCTTACTGCAAACAAACGCAATGACAATGTTAACGCTTACTGCAAACAACAGGGTGTCACAGGTGTGGGTATAGATGTGTGTTTACCTGTCCTTGTTGATGAAGTCCATGCCCAGCAGGATGTTCTCCTCCGTGTCTTGGCGGCCGTTGGTGTAGACCACCACCATGTAGCGCACACGGTCCGACCAGGCGCTCTCCAACCGCACCGCCTGGGGGGGGGGAGACCGTCACGTCTCCACAACACCACCCTCTCAAACCCCCCCCTGGCTCCCTTCATCACAGCGCTGTGTGCCTGTCTCTCACACACTCAAGTGTCTTAGTCGAGTAATGAGACTTTAAATCTGAGCTTGTTTTAAGTTTTGCCTGACAAATTGAAAAATGTTAGTTTTCTCGCCCCACTGTCTCACCTCATTGGCATTATTGTGCCTTATTTAGCCAAAGAGTAAGAGAGATGAGATGAATACAAGTCTGAATACAAGACAAAAATAAATAGTTGAGAATGACGTATTTTTTGGATTTTGCAGCCAACACAGACAGTCTCAAACTGCAGTCCAGGAGGAGCACAGAGCCCGCAGGTTTGTGGGATTCCCCTTCAGTCTGCAGCCGGCGCAGGCCGTAGAAACAAGCAGCTCAGACTCCCCAACACAGCCGACCCAGCGGCCCTCTGGGACTCCAGTTTGAGATCGCTGGCTCGCACTCTTTGGCAAGTCTCCCTCACACAAACACTTTACCTTTGATTTCACATAAAGGCCTCCCATAAACGCTCGAGACTTGGCTCACCGTTCGCTCACATAAACACGCAAACAAACGACGGCCGGGAGACAACAGGGCAGAACCCCGCAGCGCTAATGCACTGCTATGCTAAACTAACACGTGCTCTCAGGCCTCAGACGCTGTGTAATGCTTTCCACGCCAAGTTAAAACACGTTCTCGTGGGCTACCGGCCGTAGCGCGCTAATGGAAACGTGAGCAGGCAGTAAGAAGCACTCATAGCGGTCTGTCTGCCGTGTTATTGGTCACTGTGTGAGGCCAAGGCTTCCCGGGGGGACTCACCAGCTTGATTCTGTCTTCTGAGCGGAGAATGTTTATCATCACCTGCAGATGCTGAGGCAGGTCACCTGTGGAAGATGACATACAGAGTGAGTCGCAATGCTAGCTTCCACTTTCCCAACAATGTACAACATAGAGACCAACGTACAGAGAACCAGCTTTAATTCACATCATTTACATGAGTGTATTTTTACCATTTCACAGAAACAACAGTTTTTGTGTTTATAGCAAAAATAAGTATATTGCAAAAACGACAAAATTCACTCGACTGTTGCTGTTGCCACACTGTTGGAGAGCAGAACACAGCCAGCGTGCGGTAAGAGCGCAGTGCTGGATAAAGGATTAGGTGAAACCCCACTGCATTGTGGGTAAATGAGTCTTGGACTCAGGGAAGGCGATGGGTACAGGAGGGCTAGAGGCTTCTGGTGCTGCAGCCTGTTCATAAAACCCGCCACAGACAGGCACTTAGGAGCGCCACACAGCTCCCCGGAGACCGGTGTGGCAATGCCGGACATAATAATAATAATAACGATAATCATCATCGTAATCACCATAAACCCTATCATACCGAAGGCAACCCAAAGGGCTTTTTCACACGGACATAACAACATGAAAAAGGGGAATTCAGACAATGAATTACGAGTTCTGAAGGCAGCCTTGACCACAGGCAACTCCAATGGGAGTCGGATAACACTCTTGACAGGAAGTACCCACCATAGGGATCCCTGAAAGGCCTGCTCTGTAACTCTTTCACACTAGAGCTACCACAGGAAGTAGAGCAGGGCCAGTGGGTCCACATCTGTTCTGTGATGCACTGCTGGATCACAGTCAACCTCAAATCATCACAACCGAACAAGCAACGCATGCAATTACGGAACCCACACCGCTCACAGCGATATGGGAAGTCAGGTGAGGACTGAACTGAAATGCAGGGCTTGTCACCAGCTTGAGTAGCAGTCGCTACATTTACATTTTTGTCATTTGGCAGACAAACACGTATGTCGCTACCTACCATTAGCCATTCATACTAAAGAGGCCGCAATGTGTATTCCTCCATTTACGTATAAAACAGAGAAAACACCCTAAAAGAAACAAAAGTAAAATGTATTCAACCTCAATTCAGACATCAAAATAAAATTGAGGGATAAGTTTAATATTAACAGGCAGTGGCCACAAATCTCAGAAAAACAGCCCCCAAATCAGCTATGCACAAATCAGAGATGTTCTAAACACACATCTACACTGTTTTGAACAGTAAAGGCAGCGCTACATACACTGTTGTAAACACACATCTACACTGTTTTGAACAGTAAAGGCAGCGCTACATACACTGTTGTAAACACACATCTACACTGTTTTGAACAGTACATGTAGTGCTACATATAGCCACTCAGCGTCTGCGAAAGCACCTTGTCCTCTCCTGTCTCAGGCCCATGGAAACAGGGCTCTCTCTCTCCTCCTCTCCTCCTACTCTTTACCAACACCATGGCGCAACTCTGACCTGGGCCCCCAACTACTATACGGTCACAGGAAACCCACCAGCCTTCCAGACGGTTCCACGGCACCAATACCGTCTCTGTGTGGATTGACTCAAAGGATGACACAACCCCAGAGCCTGGGGCAGACGAGGGAGAGAGGGAGTGAGGGGGAAAGTAAATAAATTAATAAAAAAAGTGACTGACGCTGATTTATGAGCTGATTTATGAGGGTACAAAGTAAAGAGCCCGGGCCAAGTTTGCATGAGTGCACCGAAGGAAACAAACAAAATGTCCGCCGGCGTAAGTTTCAATTACAGGGTACAGCGCCAAGCGAATTGCATGTTCCTGCGCGTTAATACCACCCTGCATAATGACAGTTCCCCAGGGCCATTTCTCCAGGACAGAACTGTTCCCACGGCGACGCATGGTGTACACGCTCGCTCATTGTTCCGCAGCCCCGGAGCGTAGCCGCTGCAGGCTAACGCTGTACCTGATGTTACATCACCTCGAACAACCCACCACCACAGGCCGCAAATGAGCCCGCTGTAAATCTCCAACGCTCACAAGCTCCAGGGTTTCCTTCTTTCTGGTCAGCTTCTGTTTTTGGGCCGATGAATCTCAACTGTAGCAGCCCAAATCTCTACTGCATCAGGCCAAATCTCTACTGTAGCAACCCAAATCTCTACTGCATCAGCCCAAATCACTATTGTAGCAGCTCAAATCTCTACTGTAGCAGCCCAAATCTCCACTGCATCAGGCCAAATCTCTACTGTAGCAGCTCAAATCTCTACTGTAGCAGCCCAAATCTCCACTGCATCAGGCCAAATCTCTACTGTAGCAGCTCAAATATCTACTGTAGCAGCCCAAATCTCCACTGCATCAGGCCAAATCTCTACTGTAACAGCTCAAATATCTACTGTAGCAGCCCAAATCTCTAATGTATCAGCCCAAATCTCTACTGTAGCAGCCCAAATCTCTACTGCATCAGCCCAAATCTCTATTGTAGCAGCTCAAATCTCTACTGTAGCAGCTCAAATCTCTACTGTAGCAGCCCAAATCTCAACTGTATCAGGCCAAATCTCTACTGTATCAGGCCAAATCTCTACTGTAGCAGCCCAAATCTCAACTGTATCAGGCCAAATCTCTACTGTATCAGCTCAAATCTCCACTGCATCAGTCTGCAGCTCTAATGCAGCAGCCCACAGCCCCACTGCAGCACGCTGCATCTGCAACCCTCAATAACCACGGGCATCAATAACGCCCCGCTGAGACAGCACAGCGCACCCAGTCTGCCCTAACGCCCCGCTGAGACAGCACAGCGCACCCAGTCTGCCCTAACGCCCCACTGAGACAGCACAGCGCACCCAGTCTGCCCTGATCCTACAGGGCCTCAGTGTTTTTCACCTTAAAATCCACAACCAGTTCAGACCCCAAGAACGAAGAGAGGCAAGTTAACTGTGCGGGGCCTGTGGTGCTATAGGACCGGGGCTGAGGGCTCCCGTCACAGCGGACAGATTTAGGACATGGACCAGGGTCCACATTCTGGTCCGGGGATTAGAGTCGCATCTCGCCGGGGGGTGGGGTGGGGGGGGTCGCGGGGGGTGGGGGGTGGGATGAGGGGGGTCGCGGGGGGGGGGGGGGGGTGGGATGAGGGGGGTCGCGGGGGGGGGGGGTGGGATGAGGGGGGTCCGGGGGGGGGGGGGGTGGGATGAGGGGGGTCGCCGGGGGGCGGGGGGGGGGGATGGCCTCGCGTGCTGCTGTGTGTCCCGGGTTGAGCAGCGGGAACGGGAGCGCTCACCGGAGACAGACGAAATCGGAGGCCGCTCCCCCGTGCGTCAGTCCCTGCGCCTCCTGTCAATCATCGGAGAAGCGCTTCTGGCAGCGCGGAGCGGTTACATAACTCAGACGGGAAAATATAATCACCGCCTTCTCCCGCAGGAACGTCTGACATGCCCTCTCTTAAACCAGCCCTCAAACTGACATGATTCTCAGATTAAAGTAAACACGAGGAAATTGTGTGTTTGTTTTGGTAACGAGGACATAAGCCGAGCTTGTCTTCATTGTAACAGAATAGAATAACAAAAGACCGTTTGGAATCCAGCTTGCAACATCAATCAAAAATGGACGACATATCTAAAACAGAATGATTGAATCAAAATTTCCAATTAGCTTTTGAATGCCAAGTTAAATAGCTAACGGCAAGGTCAGTTTGACCATGGCACAGCTCTCACCCCTGAACCGTTCTGTTCACCACGAGCACTTTAATCCAGAGACATGGTTTCTGCATTTCACTGGAGCCAGCCCAAAACCCTGCAGCATCAAGAGCCCAAGAGTCACAGGCAAAAACCACATACCCCCACATACCGGCTACCAAAACCAAAACAGGAGATGACATCACGCCACGCATCATCCCCACGGGGAGCACACGCATTGAGAACATACGCTACAGGATACATCTGTGGAGGCCAGTGCGCACACGCACGCACGCACGCACGCACGCACGCACGCACGCACGCACACACGCACACACGCACTCTCACACTCTCACACTCTCACACTCTCACACTCTCACACTCTCACACTCTCACACTCTCACACTCACACACTCACACACTCACGCACTCACGCACTCTCACACTCTCACACTCACACGCACTCACGCGTACTCTCTTGCACTCGCACACACACACTCACACTCACACTCACACACTCACACTCACACACTCACACACACACTCACACACTCACACACTCACACACTCACACACACTCACAAACGCACACACACAGACAGACACACACACACAGACACACAGCCCTCCATGCCAAATGCCTTCCAAAGGAATCTGTACCCTGGGCAACAGCCAATTACCCGCAAACAAACAGGACCCAGCGCACAAGCCCAAGTAATCCCAAACCAGGAGGAGAAGGAGAAGGGTACAAGAAGGAGAGAAGGTGCTTCATAAAACTGGGTATTTCACCCTGGCTCGGTTCTACGGCGAGTATCCCAGACTCGGGCCGAGAACCTCTCACCTTCCGAGTAACGCCGTCTCCGCGCCAACCCTGGGAACAGCACACACCCCTTGGCCCACATACATGCCCAAACGCCCCTCCGGCGTTAATCCCGCTCCCCTCTGGAATGCGCTTAGCACCGAGGCCCGCCCGTCCGCTGCGCCATAACGCCGCTTGCCCTGCACCTGGCGCGGGTAAACGCCAGGGAGTCGGGGTTACATAACGAGCGTGTAAACAGCTGCTGCTCGCGCTTCAGGACGAGGTGGGAGAACCCGCGGAGGCGCACCAACATGACAGGCACATAAATAAAGGCGCTCGCTTCTCAGAGTTTCAACAAGAACCAGGTCACCTTCAGCTCGTCCGTACCAATTACAACCCCCGACCGGCCTCGTGTGTTGGCTGTCTTAGCCCTTTTGCGCTGTTGTGTTGCCTCTCTTGGCAATTTTGTCCACTTACGTTGCCTGTCTTAGCTCTTTTTTGGCCCTTTCGTGCGCTTGTGTTGCCGGACTTGTGGGGCAGCCTATGGCCTAATGGCTAAGCCGCTTGACTGGGAGCCAGAAGGTTGGTGGTTAAAGCTCAGGGTAGCCACAGTAAGACCAGTACAGCCTGAGTGTGACCCTTAGCTCCACATTGCTCCAGGGGGTATTGGCCCCGGATTAGTCTAATCAACTGTAAGTCACTTTGGCTAAAAGTGTCGGCTAAATAACTGTAATGTAAACTTTTGACCTACTTGTGTTGCCCGTCATGGATACTTTGCCCATTTGCGTTGCCTGTTTTGGCAACTTTGTGCTCTTATGTTGGCTGCTAACTTGGGCCCATTGCGCTCCAGTGTTGCCTGTTTTGGAGAGTGAAGTGTGCAGTCTCTCCCCCCCCCTCCCTCACTCACCTGCATGTTTGTGGTGGGGGTCTCACTCACCTGCGTGTTTGTGGGGGGGGGTCTCACCTGCGTGTTCGTGGTGGGGGACTCACCTGCGTGTTTGTGGGGGGGACTCACCTGCGTGTTTGTGGTGGGGGTCTCACCTGCGTGTTTGTGGGGGGGGACTCACCTGCGTGTTTGTGGTGGGGGTCTCACCTGCGTGTTTGTGGGGGGGGACTCACCTGCGTGTTTGTGGGGGGGGACTCACCTGCGTGTTTGTGGGGGGGGACTCACCTGCGTGTTTGTGGTGGGGGTCTCACCTGCGTGTTTGTGGGGGGGGACTCATCTGCGTGTTTGTGGTGGGGGACTCACCTGCGTGTTTGTGGTGGGGGTGGGCCTTCTGGCACTGGGGACTGCTGCCCTGCTGCAGGAAGAGGGCCGCACCCTTCACCATGAAGAAGCTCTCGCTCAGGCTGGAAGACAAACGGCAGGGAAACGTCAGGGGAACATCAGGGGAACATTCGGGGAAACAATCGGGAAACGTCAGGGGAGAGTCCGGGGAAAGTCCTGGGAACATCAGGGGAACGTTAGGGGAATGTTAGGGGAATGTTAGGCAGGACAGCCATCAATCACTCCTCACCTCAGGGCTGCCCAACCCTGTTCCTGGAGATCTACTCTCCTGTAGGTTTCCATTTCAGCCCTTACAAGGCACACCTCGTTCGACAGGTACGTCGCCTTGAGCCACCAATTAGCAGAATTAGGTGTGCCAGATAAGGGCTGAAACGAGAACCTGCAGGACTGCAGATCTCCAGGAACCGGGTCGGGCAGCCCGGGCGCTAGCAGCCTGGCGCTAGCACAGCAGCTAGCTCTCTCGGCGCTTCTTTTTGCTTCTCCATTGCCCTCTGTACAGAGCACCTCTGCACTCACACAAACTCACAGAACAGCCGCAGATACAGGACCAGCAACCCCCACACAAAGGCGCATTAATATGCCACAGGCAGAGTCTATAGCAGTGCACAACTCTGGCCCTGGAAGGCCGGGAACACAACTCCGGTTCTGGAGGGCCGGAGTTTTCTGACAGCTCTATAAAACACACTGCTTCACTCCCTTCTTTAGGACGCACCAGCAGTCCGTGGCTGTGGCTGGTGCATATAAACATTTCAGATCAAGATACGATCGAGCAAATTCAGGAATCAAGAAGCAGAAGTCGGCACAAAATCCTGAAATGGATCAGCCCGTTTGACCCAGAGCGGGGGCAAAAACCCCGTACCCTGGAGATCTACTGCCCAAAACGTTTTCATTTCAACCCTAATTTGTCATATTCGACTCTACTAATCAGCAGCTCAACAAGCTCTCTACAGCAGCTGTTGAGATGAATGAGGTGCACTTTGTTAGGGCTGGAGTGAAAACCTACAGGACGGCAGGTCTCCGGGAACAGGGTTGGTTACCACTGCCCCAGAGGCTGGCCACTCCACAGTTAATGCTCCAGATCCCTGATGTTTGAGGTCACCGAGCTTCATCATTAATCTCCCGTGGCCTTCTGGGTGAAAGGAGTTGCTGGTAGCCCAGCAGTGCCGTAAATCAAGTCTTTGGCTCCGGCCAAAAATACAAAACCACCAATCACCCACAGCACCCACAGGAGGGGGGTTTGTTTCTGCACACAAGCCACTTCCTACTTGAAAGAAACAACTTCCTGTTTGATCTTTCCCAGAGTCCTCAATCTTACATGAAAGGGAACGTCCCGGACTAATTCACAGTGGAAGATTCTGGAAGATCCTCCGTCTCTGTGACCGACGAGAGCCATCTTGGAAGTCCCCACCCACCCGTTTGTTCGGGGCAGTTTTTTTTGGAAAGGGCCCGTTTTTGGCCAGGTGTCTCTTCGGTGTCCAGGACAGCGAGGGCAACGTGCCCCAGGGCGAAGCCAAAGAGCACAGTGGAGAAAGCGG